>NW_012122376.1:5724708-5751555 GCF_000951035.1 Colobus angolensis palliatus | reverse complement strand
CATTGTTCTCAACCCTAGCTGTGTATTAAGTCACTAAGGAGTTTTATAAAGTTGAGGTTTAGGTCACACTCCTCCACCTACTCTACTCCCAAGATTGGGATTCAGCCATTAGGCCTGAGTGTCAGTATTGTTTTAAATCAGGTTCCCCAAATGATTCTATGGTGCAGCCGGGTTCCAAACCACTGCTCTCTTATGTTCTAATGTCCTTCCCATCGAAGCTCTCATTAATCCTAATCATATACAACATAGATGGGAAGGTAGAAAGTTAAGAAGTGTGATCTTCCACATTTCACTTCTAGAAGAACTGGAAGGAGTGCCTCTACAGTCTTCAAGGCCGGTCTGAGCAAAACTTGTATGGCTTATTTTATACCTGGAGAATCAAAGCTCAAAGAAGATTCCTAAAAAGTAATCTTAACTTAAAAAGGTTGTGTGAACACAACCTTGCTGGGAGATTTGCCTCTGCTAGAATTAAATATGCTCATATTCACATGAAATCACTCAAACTTTTCACCCAATTATTGGAAGTTCAGTTCTACAAATGCAGTGGGCAAAGATGTGTTATGAACACACACCTCACCACCTCATCATCTCCAGTTCTTCCCCTACCCCAATCATTCCATTTATGTTTAGAAGGAATTCACAACTTGAATAATTAAACTTGTAACAGAATAAGAAATTCTGATTTTTTTTTTTTAATCTATTAACAGATGCTGGGACTGGCACAAGGATGTTTTGACTATACAATTCCATATATTAAAGAAAGGATGCAATTTGGCAAACGACTGTTTGATTTTCAGGTGTGTAATTATTAAGGTCTTTCTGGTGCGCTGGACTTCCCAGCTTCCTGTTAATGAAGGGCTGTGTTGAAAGCCATGGAGGGAATACCCTCAGGGGGATTTTAATGGGAGATGGGTAAGGGAAGAAGGAATAGGTCTCAGGGAGTGTACTTGTGAATACCTTGATCTTTGCCAAGGGCAGAGGAGTGTCCTTGAGGCCAGGCTGTGGTGTGATTCAGGATATCTTGGTGAGCACTATGAAGCTGTCTCCTCACTACTTCAGAAGCTCAGGGCAGGGGGTCTGGAGTCAGACTTCCTGGATTCAAATCCTGGTTCTTTTACTTACTAGCTTTAGGCCTTAGGCAAGTGACCTCATTCTAGTCTTAAACTGCCTCATCTATAAAATAACGATAAAACTACTTACCCAGTTTTAAATGAGGTATGTGTAAAGTGTTGCACACATTGCATGGGTATAACAAGTGCTCAGTAGATGGTAACACTTGTTATGGGCCCCCATTCAGGCCAGAACCGTGTGGTAATCCTCAGAGGACTGTACTTTGACACCTACGTCTCATGGAGGACACAGTTTGCTGCATTAAATACAGATGGGGTGCTCTCAGTCAAGCATTTGGGTAATACTGGTTTGGTCTAGTGCCGCGGCTTCTCAGAGTTCCCCAGGCAACCTGGGGATTCCTTGGTGGCAGTGGTATTCTTCCTGCCCTCCTTGAGGTCTTGCCAGGGTGGGGGCAGCCTAGAGTGGCAACTTACCAAACCTTTTAGGCAACCTGAAGGCATGTCACCTAAAATTCCAGAATAATTACTTTACATGGTTGCAAAACCTCCCTTAAGCAGCTCTAGGCTCCAAGTACAATTTCTGATTGCACTGCTAGCTGTCACGTTGCATTGTCTTCAGGTTTGTAATAATGACTAGGCCTCCTATGAGCACACTCAGATTGCACATGTGTAGAGATACGAGGCTGTGGACATGCACAGTCATTTTAAGACCCAGAAGGACTGAGCGAGGCAGGCCCAGCCAGTGCCTACCGCAGCCCATGCTGTCATTCCCATCTTATGCCTAGGAACCTGAAGCACATGGAGGCTGAGTTCCCAAGGTCATAAAGCTAATATGGTACCAAAAGTAGAGGTATTTTTTTGTCTTGGCCTCTAGTCGAATTTGTATTATACTAGAGTACTTTCTCAGAGCCAGCTACCACAAAGATTGCAGTGAAAGAGACAGAATGTAAAGGTTGTTTTGAAGGGAGGCTTTTGATCTTTATGCACAGGAAACTGTGTTCTTGTGCATATAGATAGATAGATTGATAGATGGAAGGGGTCAGGTATACTAACGGGTATAATCATAATGACATCTTTAGAGATGCCTAGTAGGGGTAGTTAAAAGAACACTTGATTTTTAAAATTAATTAATTATTTTTGAGACAGAGTCTCGCTGTGTCACCCAGGCTGGAGTGCGGTGGCGTGATCTCAGCTCACTGCAAGCTCCGCCTCCCGGGTTCACACCATTCTCCGGCCTTAGCCTCCCGAGTAGCTGGGACTACAGGCACCTGCCACTGTGCCTGGCTAATTTTTTGTATTTTTAGTAGAGATGGGGTTTCACTGTGGTCTCGATCTCTTGACCTTTTGATCTGCCTGCCTCGGCTTCCCAAAGGGCTGGGATTACAGGCGTGAGCCACCACGCCCAGCCTAATTTAGTTTTTAAAAATTTTGTGGGTACAGAGGTACTCACAAACATTTATGGGGTACATGAGATGTTTTGATAGAGACATGCTATGTGAAATAAGCACATCGAGGAGAAGACATTTTGATCTTAAAAAGCAACATTATTATAGCTGTATAATGCTTTCATTAAAGTTAGTAGAGTTTTTTCTAACACGTTATCTCATGTTTGCTTTGCATGCATTCATTCATATCTTTCTGACCTCGAGACTACATGGTCCTTGAGGGTAGAGACCAGCCTATTCATCTTTATTAATTTCAATTGTTTATTCAGTATAGATTTATATAGCATGTTCTCCATGCCAGGCCTTGTGTTCACAATGTAGTTAGGGAATGAGTATTCAGCAATGGTGAGTTCTTGTAGAGCAGGAGACATGCCTCAGTCACTTTCCTGCCTCTCTCAGTACTTAATGTGGCAAATGGAATAGACAGCATGGATGGTGACTGTAAGTTTAATTGAACTGAATGTATTTTGCAAAAATAATTAGAATCTCTGAGTTCCACATGAAAAGCCAAACTCCTAGAACAGTGATACTTGTGTAGAAACAGACAAATTCACTGATGGAACAAAACAGAAAAGCCGGAAATAGACCCATGCGTGTATGCAGATTTGATGTATGATAGAGATGGCATTACAGATCACTGAATGGGAATATTCTTTCTGTGTGAGAAAATAATGAAACTGTATTCCTACCTCACACCATACACAGAAAATAGATGTCAGATGTAAAGACATAATGTTAAAAGCAAAACTTTAAAGATTTTAGGAGAAAACAGAGAATATCTTTATAACTTCAAAGTAGGAAAGGTTTTTGTAAACGGACACAAAAAGGACTAATCCTAAAGATAAGATGGGTGGTAAGATTGGTAAATTTTTTTCCTGGAAAGATGCTATAAAGTGAAAAGATAAAGCACAGGGGAGAAGATATTGACTCTACACATAGGTTTGTGGGTGTTTAACTTACTATTATGCTTCATAGCCTACATATATGGAACATCGTCTTTTTTTATACATATGAAATTGTCGTGTATATCACATATTTCAGGAAGAGAAAGAGAAGAATCTGTAGGGTATTAACGAACAGTGCTGTTTTTCTCCAACTTGTCCCTCCCTTTTGTTTAGGAAAGGCCATTCCTGGGATTTGTGTGTGATTGCCTTAATCAAGGTTCACTGTCTTAATATTCATCACACATTATTATAATTATTTAATTGTCTGTTCTCCCTGCTAGACTATATATTATAAATCATGAGAACAAGGAACTCTGGCTGTAATGTTCAGTGCACTGCCTCCGTCACGCTCAGGGCGATGCCTGCTGTCTCAGAGGTGCCCAATAACTATCTGGGTGGATGGATAGGTTAGGCATGAGAAACATTTCAGTTTGTAATAAACATCTGTGCCTGTTATTTCCAGGAAATTGTTTACAAATGTTAATGTTTGTATTCTGGCTCACTAAGTTAACCGTTGTTTCTTTTATTGGCAAACATTTAGTGTGGACCTAATCACCCTCTAGAATTTCAGGGTGGTAGTAATTGGTGCTTCATATATTCTTCATTGCTTTGTAGCTAACATCTTTTAATGCCTGGAAGCCATATGCAAAATCAAAATTTTCTTAATTCAAGCAAATATAGAATATATTCAAAGTTTTGCTCTGCCAGGATTAATTTAAGCTCAATTTTGATCAAAAGAGAGTTGAAATAATTATTAAATATAAATCTTCATAATCATGAAGAATTACATGAACTTTGAAGTTTTTCTAGGAAAAGAGGATTTAACGTTACTTATAATGTCACATTTCATTTTAGATTACAAATTTTAAAGTGTTTAAAAGACGTGAATGTGAATTTCCTTTGGGATATATTTTGAGTCTGTCAGTGTTGTGTATCTAGGCAGGACTTTCAGGTTGAGGTGCTTTTTTGAAATCATAATTCTCTAACTTGGGCCTGACTGTTACAGGGCCTCCAACACCAAGTGGCTCACGCGGCCACCCAGCTGGAAGCTGCAAGATTACTAACATACAATGCTGCTAGGCTTTTAGAAGCTGGAAAGCCATTCATAAAAGAAGCATCAATGGCCAAATACTATGCATCAGAGGTAAAAAAAAAAAAAAAAGGAAAAGAAAAAGTAATTTAGCCTTCTTTTTTTTTTTTTCCAAATATATACTTATTAACAGTTTCTCTTGGGATTGTTGATTGTACTTTGGTTGTTTTTCAAGTTAAGATAACATGGACTCTTACTTCTTATAATAGAAAAGCAAAAAAGGAAAACTACCATAGGAAAACACTTGAATTCTGTGAGGTCTCAGTGATTCATTGAGTAGCCCAGCTCAGATAGACCACCCATCTCAAATCCATGGCTGAGCCTCCTCTGAATGAGGGTGTCATGCCTATGGTGTCAAGTTCAGGCAAAGTGAATGCCGTGGAAGATGATGGGTCCATCATATGAACAAATCAGATTTAAAACACCGAGAAAAGATTGTCTAAAACTTTCTACTCATACATTGGCTTTCTATAGCTAACACATTAGACTGTGGCTAGAGAATTTAGCCAAATCATCGGGCAGCTGTTTCGCAGCCTCAGCGGTATCTTACTCATTCCATGGCTTTAAATTCTCATTTAACCTCTCCAGCCCATAAATTTAAATCTCCTGCCTCAACTTCTTTTTGAATTCCAGACTAACATGTCCAACTTCTGCTTCACCATCAGAACCTGAACGTCATCTTGACTCCCTGCTTTCCCTCACCCCACACACTGAGTCCAGCATCATCTCCTGTGAATTCTACCCTCCAGATGAATTCTACCCCCAAAAGATTCCTTGAATGGTGTATTTGTCTCCCTCTCCACTGCCACCTCTGTACTGCAGTCACCTGGCTGCTCTCCTGGTCCCTGGTGCTTCCTCCCATCCAGCGTCTCTCCTTTTTCAAAGTGGCAGTGAGGCCATGTCACCTTCCCGCTTGAAACCCTTCAGTGGCTTCTCACAACAAATGGAACTCTATCCGTACTAGATTTCAATTGCTGCTATAACAAATTACCAAAAAGTCAGGGACCTAAAACAACGCCATTTCATTTTCTCTTACTTCTAGAGGTCAGAAATCTGAAGTGGGTCTCACTGGAATACAGGGGCTGCCTTTCTGCCATTCTGGGGGGCAGCTGTTTCCAGCTTCTAGGGGCTGCTCACATTCCTTGACTTGTAACCCCTTCCTCCATCTTCAAAGCCAACAATGTGGCGTGTTCAGATCTCTCTCTGACTCTGCTTCCTGCCTCCGTGGTCATGTCACCTTCCATGACTAACTCTCCTGCCTCCTCCTTTTCCTTATAAGGACTCCTGTGATTATATTACAGCCACCCAGATAATTCAGGGTAATCTCTCCATCTCATGTCCTTACCCACATCTGCAGACTCCCTACTGCCATGGAAGGCAGCATATTTGCAGCTCTGAGGGATAGGATGTGGACCTCCTTGAGGGGCCATTCTGCAGGGTCTCTCGCTCCTCCATTCTCTTTTCACACTTCACCCCAGTCCCAGCCTACTGGCTGTCTCAGGGGCTGGAAATTGAAGAGTTCATTCTCCCCTTGGAGGCTTTCCACATGTTGGTCCTCAGCTTGAAATGTCCCCTAGCTCATCCATTAGACCCCCAGTAAACATTTCCCGAATAAATGATATCCCTCAGCAGGCAGATTCACGTGAACAATGCTCTGATTTCTTAAGAAAATGGGGATTTAGTGAATTAATAGGATGTTTTACAGAAATGGTATGGAGAATGGGACTGAAGAGACAGTGCTAGTTTAGAAGATAACTTCAGTCCTTCCAATGCCACTAACAGTGAATCCATGTTGCTGAAAATGTTATCCAGAAGTGTTTATCGTGTAGAAGGTATGTGGTTTCAGTGTGTAATTGCACTTGCTTTTGGTAGATTGCAGGACAAACAACCAGTAAATGTATCGAGTGGATGGGGGGAGTAGGCTACACCAAAGATTACCCTGTGGAGAAATACTTCCGAGATGCAAAGATTGGTAAATAGATATTTATTTTTATTTTTATTTTGTTTTATTTGCCTCTGTAGGTATTTTGGCTGTTTTATTTGTCAATTTTATCCTAGGCAAAGGCAATTTTAATTTCTTCAGTATATGTTTATTGGCTCTCTTTACGTGGCTGGATTTTTTTCTTACCTTGTCCTTCAAAAAAAAATTGTTCTGTACTTTTTTTAAATATCAAATTGCCTTTTTAAATGCCTCAACAAGTTTTTTAGTAAAACTGCCACAAGTAACAGTCTGAACTTATGCATCAATTGTGGAAGAATCAAAATCTTCAACTTTTGATTAAACTTTAGTCAGTTTAATCCTGATCCTGGACATCAAGAAACCAAATGGAAAATTGTCATCTCTTAGTCAAAATTACTCTGTGAAATGGTACTATATTCAGGGGACATCAAGTGATGTGACTAGTAACTGTTTTATAGCAAGCGCAGAGGTGATGTTTATAGAGCTATTTCTTGTCTTAACTGTGTGCCAACTCCTCATTGTTCCTTCTGCTTCCTTTTGCTTAAGGTACGATATACGAAGGAGCTTCCAACATCCAGTTGAACACCATTGCAAAGCTTATCGATGCAGAATACTGACGTCTGTAGGAGTAGGGCCCCTCCCTGGTGTCACTGCTGTAAAATTTTAAACTGTTGTGTCTTGTTGGGAGTAAGTGCCTTGCATGGGAATAAACTTCCACAGCATTCAAATATTTTACTGAAGCCCTTAGTCAGGGTCCTGGGGGTTGGCCTTTTTGGTTTTCTTTTTTCAGGCTGTTTAACTTAGGCATAGGAGATCCACTTTGAAACTTGGGAAATAAGCACATATTTTTTTCCAAAACTGTTTTTAAAGCTCTATACATATATATTTTTTTTTAATTTGAGACGGGGTCTCACTCTGTCACCCAGGCAAGAGTACAGTGGCACGATCTCAGTTCACTGCAGCCTCGACCTCCTGGGTTCCAGTGATTCTCATGCCTCGTCCTCCCAGGTAGCTGGAACTACAGGTGTGCACCACCATGTCTCACTAATTTTTGTGTTTTTAATAGAGATGGGGTTTTGCCATATTGCCCAGGCTGGTCTCGAACTCCTAGCTTCAAGGAATCGCCCACTTTGGCCTCCCAAAGTGCTGGGATTACAGGGATAAACCACCGTGCTTGGCCGGATATTTATATTATCATTCTAGTTTCAGAGTATACAGAAGTTTCATCCCATCATTTTGAAAAATAAAGGTATCTGAAGTACAACATTACTTATAGAAATAGTTACTTTATATTCCTATTAAATCTTAATCTTGTGGCATCAGAGGAATATTTGTTATATAGTAGGCAATTTTTATCTAGTACTTTATAGATTCAACTCTAAGTTGCAAGTGAGGTCAAAACTGATGAAAATTTATTTAGAAAAATCTAAAAATTCTGGTTTTAAATATGGGAATCAGTGGAAAATAAGGGTATAATTTTGTAGGTCATATAATGGAAGAAAATATTATTTTAACAATGTAAAGCAATATGATTTGTTACTATAATTGACCTGTATAAAAGATACATTTCATGGTGGTTTCAGTAGGTCATTTTAAAAACCAATGTACATTAATTTTCAAGTATAAGGTTTAAGTAATTTGATTTAATAATCAGAAAATATTCAATACAGTGTTGGAATATTCTGTCATGCACTATTTTTCCGTTGACAATTTCTGTTAATTGAATACGATTTCTTCAGTCATGGTTATTGCACTTTATCCTGAATAATAATTCAGAAATTGGGTTTCGGTTCAGTGGTTCTCAAGAGAAAGATCTCTTGCCCATTAAGAAGTGTATCAAAATCTCATAAGAAATGAGGGAGAGAAGGGGGCTGTAGAGTTTGAAAAAGTATATTCAATATTAAAATAATTTTATATTTGGGAAGGCAAAAATGAATCTATTGTTTTGCTATACAGGTTATAAACAGGCAAAATCAATAAAATATATACCTGGTTGTATTAGTCCGTTTTCATGCTGCTGATAAAGACATGCCCAAGACCAGGAAGAAACAGAGGTTTAATTGGACTTAGAGTTCCACATGGGTGGGGAGGCCTCAGAATCAAGGTGGGAGGCGAAAAGCACTTCTTACACGGCGGCGGCAAGACAAAATGAGAAAGAAGCAAAAGTGGAAACCCCTAATAAACCCATCAGATCGCGTGCTTATTCACTATCACAAGAATAGCACGGGAAAGACCGGCCCCATGATTCAGTTACCTCCCCCGGGTCCCTCCCACAACACGTGGGAATTCTGAGAGATGCCATTTAAGTTGAGATTTCAGTGGGGACACAGCCAAACCGTATCATTCTACCCCTGGCCCCTCTAAATGTCCTGTCCTCACATGTCAAAACCAATCATGCCTTCCCAACAGTCCCCCAAAGTCTTAATTCATTTCAGCATTAACCCAAAAGTCCACAGACCAAAGTTGCATCTGAGACAAGGCAAGTCCCTTCCACTTATGAACATGTAAGATCAAAAGTAAACTAGTTACTTCCCAGATACAATGGGGGTACAGGTATTGGGTAAATACAACCATTCCAAGTGGGAGAAATTGGCCGAAACAAAAGGGTAACAGGGCCCATGCAAGTCTGAAGTCCAGCAGGACAGTCAAATTTTAAAGCTCCAGAATGATCACCTTTGACTCCATGTCTCACATCCAGATTACACTGATGCAAGACGTAGGTTCCCATGGTCTTGGGCAGCTCCGCCCCTGTGGCTTTGCAGGGTACAGCCTCTCTCCTGGCTGCTTTCATGGGCTGGCATTGAGTGTCTGCGGCTTTTTCAGGCACACAGTGCAAGTTGTCTGTGGATCTACCATCCTGGGGTCTGGAGGACAGCGGCCCTCTTCTCACAGCTCCACTAGGTGGTGCCCCAGTAGGGACTCTGTGTGGGGGCTCCAACCCCATATTTCCCTTCCGCACTGCCGTAGAAGAGGTCGTCCACGAGGGACCTGCCCCTGCACCTAACTTCTGCCTGAGCATCCAGGCATTTCCATACATCTTCTGCAATCTAGGCAGAGGTTCCTAAACTCCAGTTCTTGCTTTCTGTGCACCCACATGCTCAATACCATGTGGAAGCTGTCAAGACTTGAGGCTTTTGCCCCCTGAAGCCACAGCCCAAGCTGTACATTGGCCCTTTCAGCCACAGCTGGAGCAGCTGGGACACAGGGCACCAAGTCCCTAGGCTGCACACAGCATGGGAACCCTGGGCCCAGCCCTTAAAACCACTTTTTCCTCCTGAGCTCCAGGCCTGTGATGGGAGGGCCTGCCAGGAAGTTCTCTGACATAGCCTGGAGACATTTTCCCCAGGGTCTTGGGAATTAACATTAGGCTCCTTGCTATTTCTGCAAATTTCTGCAACCAGCTTGAATTTCTCCCCAGAAAATGGATTTTTCTTTTCTATTGCATAGTCAGGCTGCAAATTTTCCAAACTTTTATGCTCTGCTACCCTTATAAAACTGAATGCCTTTAACAGCACCCAAGTTGTCTCTAGAATGCTTTGCTGCTTCAACATTTCTTCTGCCAGATACCCTAAATCATCTCTCTGAAGTTTGAAGTTCCACAAATCTCTAGGGCAGGGGCAAAATGCTGCCAGTCTCTTTGCTAAAACATAACAAGAGTCACCTTTGCTCCAGTTCCCAACAAGTTTTTCATCTCCATCTGAGACTACCTCGCCTGAATTTTATTGACAATATCGCTATTAGCATTTTGGGCAAAGCCATTCAACAAGTATCTAGGAAGTTCCAAACTTTCCCACATTTTCCTGTCTTCTTCGGAGCCCTTCAAACTGTTCCAGGGCTCCTGGTAACTGCCTGTTACCCAGTTCCAAAGTTGCTTTCATCTTTTTGGCTGTCTTTTCAGCAATGCCCCACTCTACTGTTAGCATTTTACTGTATTAGTCTGTTTTCACACTGCTGATAAAGACATTCCCCAAGATTGGGAAGGAAAAGAGGTTAATTGGACTTACAGTTCCACATTGCTAGGGAGGCCTCAGAATCATGGCGGGAGGTGAAAAGCACTTCTTACATGGTGGTGGCAAGAGAAAATGAAGAAGCAGCAAAAGTGGAAACCCCTGATAAACCCATCAGATATCGTGAGACTTACTATCATGAGAATAGCACAGGAAAGACTGGCCCCCATGATTCAGTTACCTCCCCCTGGGTGCCTCCCACAACTTGTGGGAATTCCAGGAGATAAATTCAAGTTGCAATTTCAGTGCAGATACAACCAAACCATATCACTGGTGATGCCACTTCTTCAGTATTAGGGATTCTCAGTCAGAAGAGACCCCTTCTGTGGTACACTTCCTGAGTCCCCTCAGGAGGAAGGTGGACAACAGAGAAATGAGAGTTTTGATAATTTCTGAAAGAGAAACATGCGTTAGAGAGGAAAAATGTTCCCAGGCTCATGCAGTTGCTTAGAATAATCATTACTGTTAAAGGAGAAACATTTTAGTACTTTAATGAAAGGATAATGTTTATTTAAAAAACCTGACATTTCCAGAGTAATTTTGCTTTGCACATTCATATTTATTGAAGTGGACTAGTTTCTATAATGCAAATCAGAGTTAAATATTAAAAATTGTGTAAATACAATTGACATAGGAATTATATAAAATATTAGGAAGAAACAAGGACAAATTTAGACCTTGAATCCAAAGAGATAAAGCCTACTTGACTTTCAAATGGAGAGATGATGAAAACCCACTCATTCAGTCTTTCAGAACAAAAAGACCATAATCTGATGAGTAGGAGATGGATGAAATGCCCTACAGAGGCCTTGGACATCTTTAATTTCTGTGATTATGTGAAAGAGGTGGACTTTACAGATAATGGAGCAGAAGCCAACATTAGTAAAAAGAATCCCAACTTCTTCCTGTAGAATTAGAAACATGTGAAAGTACAATAAACCTCTTGTTCAAATTACCAGCATCAGAGAGCTTCCCATTTGCATCTGGACCTTGAATTTATATTTATTGATCAAGTTCTAATTTGTATGTATATTTTGTGCATATTCACAAATAACAGTTAAAATTATGTATTATAGTTAATATATGTACCTACCTTCTTCTGTTAGTGAATCAGTAAATGGTAAGATGTGTTATTTTATCATTTTTCCAAAGAGAATGGTGCAGGTTTTCCCTGTAGTTCCTGCATTATAGCTTTTCTTCTGATAACCATGACTTCAGGAGCTTTAAAACTATCTATCTTGCGTTTGTGTCTGGTGGAGAACTAGCCATTAGCCTTCTGAAGCCTGCCATTGTGGTTAATTTGAGGATTGGGCTGTCTTGGTGCTCAGAAGGTAAAGAACTGTTTGAGCAGATGTGTGTGGGCGGCACTGGATTCCACCCAACTGCCAAGTTAGTATTGTTAGAGATTTCATTTTACAACACAAAAATAAGCCCGTGTCAAAGATTTTTAAATTATGGAAAGTTAAACCTAGAAAGACCTTAGAGAACCAGCCACCCAACTCTCTCATTTTAAAAGTGAAGGATTCATAGCACAGATTACTTGCCTAAAATCATCCAGGAACAAAGACAAGAATCCAAATGTATTTGGGGACAAGAATTAGTCCCCAAATTCAGTGTTCTTCCTAGTATTAAACATTGCCCCTTTCAACAAATTTTGGATTTCATTCTTGTTATATTTCAGTACTCTTGTTGATTTATTTTAGGTTTAAATGATAAAGAATGAACGTTTCAGAAGTGTTAGGACTAATCAGTGTCATCGCTTACAATATGAATCACTTGCCAAACACACTGGCATTTAGCAAGCTCTCAGCTGTAACCAGCATGTCAAATGGGGGATCCTTTGGTTTCATTGTTATGATGTATTTTTTAAATGTACTGGTTATATCCTTGTTTATGTGTTTTTGCTGATCTTTTATAAAGCAGAAGTTTTGTTTTAATGGTATATGTTGGATTATATTCGATGTTACAAAACCAATATTCTATGGAGAATGAAAAAAATAAAGGACTAAATTAACAAGATTTTTGGTACTCTTATAAAGCAAAATTGTTTGTTATACATACAGATGAAATAAGAAAATAGTAATCTTTCTGTAAGATAGATACATCTTTGTTTACCAAACCAATAGCTTGCCTCTCATATAAGCCAATTTTGTTTGTTTTCAGAGAAGAGGTCTTATAATGTAGACCAAGTTTAAATTCATGATGCTAAAGAAAATTTTGCCAGAGGACCCCTTTTTTTAAAATGGCAAAATAAGCAGCTCTTCAGTAGAGAGTTTACCTCTTTTGAGCACACCCTTGCTGTACAGATATTATCTGGCTGATACGTATACCTGTGCTTTATAGTATTACTTTTAGAAAATGTGTATTATTGCACTTTGTACTCAGTGGTACACTGTAGCCTAAGGCTATAGGAAATTTCAACTTATTTTCTCCCCATTATTCTCTACATCATTTTAGAAATCTACGTATTAGTCCCCCCCCCCCCTTTTTTTTTGTCATTCAGCAACATGTAGTGAGTGGTCACTAGGTCCAAGGTGCTGTGGACTCTGAGCCACCGTGCAAAGATGAGTAAGAATAGCTCCTTGTTTAAATGTGTGCCCATTCAGGTGTCTTTTCTGTTCATCACAGAAAGATTGAGTAGAAAGCTACCAAGGTCACCCTTATGCAGAAATATTTCTTTACATCTATTAGAATGATAACAGTAAGTGCTGATACCATGTGCTAGCCATGATTCTAGACTCTTGACACATATTAACTCACAACAGCCCTATGAGGGAGGTGCTCTTGGTTATCTCATTTTATAGGCAAGGAGACTGAGGCATAGAGGGGTTTGATAAGATGCTTATTGGTAGATGGTGGAAATGAAACGCAAACACCAGCAGTCTTGCTGATGAAGGCTCTCCTAGATTTATTCTTTTGCATCTAAGTCTTGTTTATCTTCAGGAGGCTTCCAGTAAAATACTATCAACAACTAGCCCTTTATTCATTAATAATTCTTCATGAATGAGTTTCAGATACTTTGAGGCAGAGAAACTAGCTGAGAATGGGGCCTTTGAGACAAACGGGTGTGGTGGAAACGTGTGTTTGGGGAGAAGGCCTGGGAGAGTAGGTAAAGCAAAGGGAAGATGAAATTAGAAGGATGAGGAAAGCACTGAAAAGAAAACTAAGGAAACAGCAAAGAATCTCACTCTAGAATTTTGCCTGGGATTTGCTATATGCCATGTTTGACTCCTGATCTTAAAAAAAAATAAATAATAAGTAATTTATTGAGCCCAGGAGGTTTGAGACCAGCCTGGGCAACATGGCGAGGCCCCTTTTGTAAACAAAAACACAAAAATTAGCCAGGCATGGTAGCACATACCTGTAGCCCTAGCTACTTGGAGGCTGAGGTGAGAAGATTGCCTGAGTCTGGGAATTTGAGGTTACATTTAGCTGTAATTGCACTCCAGCCTCGGGGACAGAGTGAGATCCTGTCTCAAGAAAAAAAGAAAAAGAAAGAAAGAAAAAAGTAAAGACTCAAAGTTACCCTAGAGTGGGGAGAATGACAAAATCCATGATAGAAAAGAAATCTGAGTGGTGGCTACAGTGTCTGACACACAATTATGTGTACAGACAGCTCACAAAATAAGGAAAAAAACCTTATTTTTTAACATAAATCATGGTAAGTAGAAAATAAGATGGGAAGATAGGCAAACATAGTAGTATTTGTAGTTGCAAATGGGTTAAACTCAGATATTCAGATGGTGCAAACGAAAAATTTAAATCCCAGCTACATAAAGTTAGAAACACCTAAAACAAAACAGCACAGAAAAGTTGAAATAAAGAGATGGAAAAAGACCATACAAATGCTACAAAAAGGAAAGCAGGAATAGCAATGTTGATATCTAACAAAACGGAATTAAAGGCAAAAATAATTTTAAAGGATATCTCATAAAAAGGAAGAGTTCACCAAAAAAGTCCAGTAGTCACAAACTTTATGTCCCTAACAACGTAACTGGGAACTACACAGAGCAAAGCAAATAGAAATAGAATGAAAAAAATTGACAAAGCCATGATCATAGTTGCTGACTTAGAAATCACCAAGTCAAATAGAAGGTAAGAACAGATGTAGAGGATTTGGGTGGCGTAATTAACAGGTTTGATAAAGAGAGAGAACTTTTTTGTTTCTTTTCAAATGCAAATGAACGATCATTAGAATTTTGTCTCAAAGCAAATTTCCACAAATTCCAAAAAGATAAATTTTACAGGCAGCACTCACTATACACAATGATAAGTAAATATATAAACAAAAAAGGTAGGATATAGAAAAGCTAACCATGCTGGGCATGGTGGCTCATGCCTGTAATCCCAGCACTTAGGGAGGCAGAGGCAGGCGGATCGCCTGACATCAGGAGTTCGAGACCAGCTTGACCAACATGGTGAAACCCTGTCTCTACTAAAAATACAAAAAGTAGCTGGGCGTGGTGGCACGCCCCTGTAATCCCACCAGCTACTCTCGGGAGGCTGAGGCAGGAGAACCCGGAGGCAGAGGTTGCAGTGAGCCGAGATCGCGCCACTGCATTCCAGCTTGGGCGACCGAACGAGGGTCCATCTCAAAAACAAGCAAAAAACTAACCCTAGACTTTAAATTACCTGGATTAATTAATAAATAGAAATATAAATTACAAATTGTTGGCCGAGCACTGTGGCTCACGCCTGTAATCCAAGCACTTTGGGAGGCCAATGCAGGTGGATCATTTGAGGTCATGAGTTTGAGACCAGCCTGGCCAATGTGGCGAAACCCTGCCTCTACTAAAAATACAAAAATTAGCCAGGTGTGGTGGCTCACACCTGTAATCCAAGCTCCTCAGGAGGCTGAGGCAGGAGGACCGCTTGAACCCAGGAGGCAACGTTGCAGTTAGTTGAGATTACACCACTGCACTCCAGCCTGAGCAAAAGAGCAAAAAAAAAAAAAAAAAAAAAAAAAAAAAAAAAAAAAAAAGCAAAAAACGGATGTTGACAATGATATGATAAGCCCAGGTCTCGAATCTTCAGAGCTTCAGGGCGGCGGTACAAGAAGGCATGTCAGGGACATCCAAGGCAGCATGGTTTGTAGCAGCAAAAAGTTAGAAATGGCTGAGTAGGAGAACAAATAGGTAAATCATCGAAAATGCGCACAAAAGCCATTTTAAAAAGAAGGAAGATCCACGTATGGAGATGAAATCAAGTCATATTGTTTAAGGAGATAGTGAGTCACGTAGTATTTGTGCAGAACAATATGAAGCTACATATATTTCTGTAAATACA
This sequence comes from Colobus angolensis palliatus, assembly GCF_000951035.1. NCBI lineage: Eukaryota > Metazoa > Chordata > Mammalia > Primates > Cercopithecidae > Colobus > Colobus angolensis. The sequence goes on along the minus strand of NW_012122376.1, from coordinate 5,735,753 downwards.
AACGTGTATAAATTCTTAGAAAAAAAAACTTGGAAATTAGCCAGGCACAGTGGTGTACACCTGCAGTCCTAGCTACTCCAGAGGCTAAGGCGGGAGGATCACTTGAGCCAAGGAGTTCAAAGCTGCAGTGAGCTATGATCATGACACTACACTCTAGCCTGGGCAACAGAGTGAGACCCCATCTCTTACAATAAAATAATATAAAGAAAAAAGTAGAAAGTATACTGCCACACCAATAACCGCATTTAACTCTGGGGGCCTGTGCTGGCACTGGAGGTCATTAGCATCATCTATACTATTTGAATTTTTATATTAGGACTATATTCTTATATTACTTGTGTAATAGGAAATTAAAACAACCTACCTGGCTACTGACATCTTTTACTTTTGTGCATCATTCTCCCTTTAACCGATTTTTCTGCTTTTCTCAAATAGCCACAGTGAAATAGGCAGCTCTATTTAGCCTCATGGGAGACCAGACTCTGACACAGAGAGCACAGAAAAGAGATCTGAAACCTATGAAGGTTTGACCTCCCTAGGTAAATAGCACTGTTCAGGTTTAAATGCTTATCCTAAGCAAAGGAATGCATGGCTTGCTTTGCCAAGCAGAACTGCACAGAGAAGGCTTTTTGTTCTCAGGTACAAATTGGGCCATTTGTACTGGCCTTGGGATTAGGATCTTGTCTCTAGTTGTGATTTGATTTTCTATGATTTGACCCAGGGTATTCAAATGTAATATTTCCTTGAATGTGAAACATTTGTATTAAGGAAAAAGGAAAAATTCAAAACTTCTACTCAAGTCAAAGGGCACAGGTCCTGTGTTTAAATTGGATGGACAAAGTATGGCCCAAGGGCCAAATCCAAGCCACTGCCTATTTTTGTTATGGCCTACAAGCTAAGAATAGGTTTTTATGTTTTAAATGTTATATAGGTATGTACAGTATCCTCAATTTTGCCTCTTGCCTACAAAGCCTAAAATGTGTGCTCTGTAGCACCTTTAGGAAAAAGTTTGCCAACCCCTGATTAAATGATTGCCTCTGAATCAAATTTTGAATGAAAAGGTTGGTCAGTCTGTCTTGATGTCATACCGAAAGAAGAGAAAGAGAGAAGACTTCTCCTAGGAACCTGAGCCATTATTCTCTCTTGATTTCCTTTGTAGACTTTCCAGCCCTATAGGCTCCCTCCTACAACCTACAAACATGATTGTCTTCCCTCACCCACAGTTTCTGTTACCTGCATCAACTGTGATTCGAAAATATTAAACAAAAAACTCCAGAAATAAACAACAGATAAGTTTTAAATTGCACAACATTCTGACTAGCATGATGAAATCTTGCACAATTCTGCTCTGTCCCAACAAGAACATGAATCATCCCTTTGTCCAGTGTATCCACACTGCCTGCCGTACCCGCCTCTTGGTCATCAACGTTGTCTGCTCTTGACATCCCGCCATCTTCATTGTCATGCTTGGTGATCTAGGATCGCACAAAGCAGAGGCTCCACCTTCTCAGACATTGTCAGAAGGTCGATAGTAGCCGAATGCTGCATCACGGTGCCTATGCCATTCACACAACTTCATCCTATCCCACATGCATTTTATCATCTCACACCATCACAAGGAGGGTGAGTACAATGAGACAGTGAGAGAGAGACCACATTCATATAACTTTTCTCACAGTGTGTTGTTATGATTGCTCTATTTTATTATTATTGTTAATCTCCTTCTGTGTCTAACTTATAAATTAAACGTTATCATATGTACAGGAAAAAAATACAGTGTGTATAAGGTTCAGCTCTAACTGCAGTGTCAGGCATACACTGGAGATCTTGGAACATATCACCAGTGAATGGATAAACGGGGGACAACCGTATGTTCATGTCTTCCCACCCTTAAAAAATCAATTTCCTGTGAGCCACTGCTCCACAGTGCTGAAAAGATGGATAGTGGTCACTCTACAGCAGTTCCTCATCCTCATTACTCCTTGATCCCTTTTTACCTGGTGTTCATTTTGTCAGTGAGTTTAAACAATGTTCTCAAAAGCCATCTTTTTACCTGTAATTGGTGACCTATTATATTTGTCCCAGTTTATATAGTTTCAGACACCCCTCGTCTTCCTAAAGCCTCTTTGCTCCTCTGACAAAGCACCTCCTCTTTTTCACTGACTCTTCCTTGGCTTCTTTGGCCTTAAATGGAAATTTTTTTATCAAGACTCTGCTATTGTGCCTCTTCATTCTGTGTACAATTGGTTCTAAACCTCACTGTGCTTTTAGAATAACTCCAAGAGACCTCAAAGTGCAAACTGTGGAATGCCATTCCCAGAGTGTACCAGTCATTAGATATAGTGTTTACTTTTAGATCTGTCCAGCAGGCTTTGGAAATTTATTTTTATTTTATTTTATTTCATTTATTTATTTTTGAGATGGAGTCTCACTCTGTCACCCAGGCTGGAGTGCAATGACACAATCTCGACTCACTGCAACCTCCACCTCCCAGGTTCAAGCAGTTCTCCTGCCTCAGCCTCCTGAGTCGCTGGGATTGCAGGTGCCTGCCACCACGCCTGGCTAATTTTTGTATTTTTAGGAGAGATGGAGTTTCACCATGTTGGTCAGGCTGGTCTCAAACTCCTGACCTCGTGATCTACCCACCTCAGCTTCCCAAAGAGCTGAGATTACAGGCGTGAGCCACTGCACCTGGCTGGCTTTGGAAATTTATGTCTAAAATGCAGGTGAAGGATGAGCATAGGAGACAGAGATCGGGAAGTCTTACGTAAGTCTGGTTGTATGAAAGTCAGATGAAATACTCAGGAAGGACTGGCCGTCTCCCGGGCTTTCTGCCCCCAGATCACGTGGGATGTCTGTAAGAAGGCACATTTCCTGACCTATGAGTCTTATCTTTGGGGCTGGGGCCTGGAAATCTGCATGTTTAGTAACCTGCCAAGGGATTTTCATCGCACACTAAGACTTGAGTAGTTGCTCAAAATGATTCCATCCCCAAAGTCCGTGCTCCTTTTCAACTTCTCCCCAGCACCCCAGTCCAACAGGACCAACGAGGTAAACCCCATGCTCCCTAGAGACCCACCTACTTAGCGAAGAAGCAGAAGGGGAGCAGGCGGGCCCCTTCCCTCTGTCCTCCTGAGGTCAGAGGTCCTTGCGGATCCCCATTCACTCTCCCAGTGTGAGGCAGAGAAGCTACGCGCCAACTGTTCTCCGAGTTCGGTGGAACCAAAGGCAATTTAGGGCAATGTGTTCACAATTCTCTACCCCAAAAAAGGAGCCTCCGTGGGGCTTGCTTTAATGAGATTTTACTTTATTAGTTCAAGAGTTAATGAAGAAACTGCTGATAAGATAAATCACCTTAGATGTGGTGTTTTGAAAATTTCTCTTAGAAATGGATTTTTTTTTTCCTTTTGAATATGGAAACTAATGATGAAGTCATAGCAGGGGTGTAAGTTTTGGTGCCTTTGGAGGGTCAGAAAGTAAGAAGGGAGAGCATTTGACTGAGTGGACGGTTCTTCAAACCCTACCTTAGTTTATATTCTGTCTATAACAGAAACCCATTACTATAAAATGTACATACAGTTCCTTTACACATTAATACTGCATCGTACCAACCCTATTGATTTTTCCAAGTAGACAAAGGCTAAGGATATGCTTATTGATTGTTACTCAGTGCATTTTAAATGTATTTTGTAATAAAGAGCATTTTGAGACTGAAACAAACTTTCACTTAACCAATGGGCTAGTTGAAATTTTAATTAAATGTTATTAAACATTTTTTGTAAAAAATAAGACTATTCACAATTCTACATTCAATGTCCATCAGCTAATGTAGAGAATTACAATCATATGCCATGCATGTTACAACTAGACCTATGTAGTTAATATAATGTAGGCGGAATTGTGAACTACTGATGTTGTAATATGTTGCTCAGGTACCATGTGAAACTGTTAGAAAGACAAACCAATTCGTGGAACTTCTGGAACTAACTATTGGAATACAAAGAGACAGAAGGTGGGAAGAGAAGCCAACACCCCGAAGAGCTTTGGTGGAATTACCTAATTTGGGGTAAAATAGAAAGAAACTTCTCTTTCTCCCAGCCCCTTTCTGGAATAGCCTCCAAAAAGACTGAGAGTGGAGACTGAGAAAACATATCTGTAAGACGGGTGGCCAGATAGGAAGCATTGTTTGGTTAGTGCTTTTTCTTTAAAGAGTAGCTGCTTAGTAACTATTTCTGTATTCATTTACTCATTGTCTTTATTCGAGTGGGGGCAGCTAAGATTTGCTTGGGGATATTAAAGCATCATTTAGAAAATCAACCTTTGGTATTTGCCAGCTCATTTTAGTGGATTTGCAGTTTGATAAACCACTTGGATAGAGGAGGTGCCATCCTTGTCTCAGGTACCTCGCGTGGCTTGAAACGGTGTCCACACTGGAAGAAGACATGTCCTCCATCAAGGGCATCCGTGAAGATCAATGAATGGTCCAAAACTATTCACAAGGAGGGTGAATCTGTTTAACTGCAGATATGGTTTCAGGGTGGAGTGTGGCACCTGGGTCCCAGTCACTAGTGGGCCGCCACCACTGGTTCCACCTCCAGAGTAATTTTTAAACCTGTCCAGTCTCTCTTCTCCACTAACACCATAGTCTAATCTAAGGTATGATTTCTCACTCGGAACAGCACAGTAAGCCTCTTGACTGGCTTCCAGCTTCCACTATTCCCAGTGTTCGATCCACTTTCTATCTAACAGCCTGAGACATTCTTTCAAATGTAAGTTGGATTACACTCCTCTTCCATGATTTCCCTAGAAATGTGCTGTTCAATATGATGGCCACTAGCCAGCCATGCATATCTATCTAAGTTTTTTTGGTCTTTTGTTATTTTATTTGGAGGATTAGTGCATATATATTCATAATGAGAGTCATCTATTGTTCTTCTTTTTGTGCTTTTAATCAGATGTTGGTTTTGTATTATATTTCATTATAAAATGATTTGAGAAATTATATTTTTATGATTTCAAATACCTATCTAAATTTAAATGAGTTAAAATTTTAAAAAATGAGCAATCATTTCCTTGATTATATTAGCCATGTTTCAAGTGCTCATTAGTTACGTGTGGCCAGTGGTGACCACGTTGGGCAGCACAGACATCTAACGCTTTTGTTTTACCTGAAAGTTCTGTCCGTCTGTACTGCTCTTGAAGATGCGGCAGTTTCTCCCTCAAAGTAGCAAGTGGTGCCCAGAGCTCCTGACCAAGCAAGCTGTATGGTCTCTAAGAACTTTGGGCTCTGAAGGAGTATGGCAAGCTTAATTTGGGGAGCTATTACTTTTTTTTTCTCTTTTCTCTTCTCCCTATTCAAGCAGGCTCCTACGATTCTTGCCTCCATCGAGGTTGGTGGCAGCATCCCCTGACTTTTGTCTAAAAGTCTAAATCCATAGAGAAGGACAAGGTTTGAAAAAAAAGAGGGAAATTAAGTCCAATGTGAAGGATAAGGCTCGAGGAGAGAAGAATTTTCCCCAAACTAAAGAGAAATTTCCCTAGGTTGGGGGAAGAGAGAGAGATGATTAGGTCCCATAAGTAGCCTAGACTAGCACCCCAAGGAAGTGCGTCAGAGGGCAAGAGGGAATGGCATGGGGGATAGCAGGAAGCTGGGTCCTAGGCAGATCTCTCCAGTCTCGCAAAAGATGCTGGACCTCAGGCACATTCCAAAGAAAGCGGAGAAGCTGGCCTGAAGGAAGCACCTGGGCTAGGAGAAGGGACCTCTCCCTCAAGGAGGTAAGGAGCACAGGAGGTGATGGAGGCTTAAGAGGCTCCTTTACACCATGGCCCTGGGCAAGACCCCAGAACCCAGATAGAACTGCTGGGGAAAAGAGCCATCACAGAGTTAGATATTCCATGGAATTATTGGGCCGAGGGCTCGGCGTTGGTGCCACACTGATTGAGGGTGTAAAAGGATGTAGGGTGTGATTTTTACTCTTTCACAGAACTAGAGCTAGAGTCCAGAGCTGCTTATGGATCAGATGGCCATAAGTCTTAGCATCCCTGGACAGTCCCAGTCTGTTGTCCTTAAGATTTGCTTGCTACTCCCTTATTTTGTGTAGCAGGCGTCTGAGCCCAGAGAGGCAAACGTCCTTTCTCCCAAGTTCCCACAGTAGATGACTAAGAGCGTAGGCACTGTCATCAGACTGCTGGAGTTTGGCTGCCTGCTCCACCACGTAAGTGTCCAACCTGCAGTGGGTGTCTCATGGCTGCCATGACAAAATACCTCATACTGGGCAACTTACAAGTAACAGAAACGTATTGCTCACAGAGGCTGGGAAGTGCGAGGTGCGGGGAGACAGGAATCTATCCGGTGGGGGCTCACTCCGCTTCATAGGTGCTACCTTTTCACTGTGTCCTCCCATGGCAAAGGGGCACACAAGCTGCCTCAGGCTTTTTTTCTAAAGATACTAATCACATTGATGAGGGTGGATTCTTCACTGAGGCCTCACCTCTTACTACCACCACATTGGGAATTAGGTTTCAACATATGGATTTGGGAGCGGGGGAACACAAACATTCTGACCAAGGTTGTAGTTACTTGACCTCTCTAAGGTTTTGTTTTCTTAAGGGTGAATGGGGCATGATCATGACACTAATGCCCACTTTGAAAGGCTGCTGTAAGGCATAAGTTACACAGTGTGTATGAGCCTCAGCAGACTACTGAGCCATTCCATAAATTACCAGCTGGGACCACAGGCTGGCTGTCCTAGCTCCTCATTCAATGTTACTGTCTCGTAATAAAGTCAAAGCAACTGCTAATGAGCAGGTCAGAAAGTAAAGTTGTAAAACTTCTGAAGTCCCACTTTTTCTCAAATTACAGCAACTTCTTTAGCCAAGGGTAAAATACCCTGATCCACTTAGTTAGAGGTTTGCCATCAAGGCCACTGCCCTGTCTAGTTGTGCAGCCAACAGAAAGTGTAAACCTGTCCAAGCATTTTGGCTTCCACTCCAAGATGATCTGCATGACATTTGAGTCAATCAATCTAGAGGTAATGATTCCTGCTTCAGAGCTGTGTGTGTCCAATTACAGAAAAAAAGGGGTTCCCGATTGATTTTTGTGAACTGGTTTCATTTTCTCAGAAAGCATTTCAGGTCAACGGTGAAGCTAAGGTGCTGAGAGGAGGTGGCGTGTCTCCACCTACTTTTGCCCAGGAATGTCTGGCTCTTATTGTGCTCTGTGGAATAAAACTGGAATCATCAAGCTATTTGAGGAATTACAAGGACATTTTAAAGCAGGACTTTTAATCCGGGGGAATAAGCAGAGAGCATCTGCCTGGAGGAGATACACATATACACACACACACACACACACATACACACATAAACATACACACACATACACACACATACAAACACACATACACACACGCATACACACAGACATGCATACATACACATACACACACATACACACATATACACACACACGTACACACACATGTATACACACACACACATACACACATGCATACATATACATACATATTCATATAGGTTTGTCTTCCCAGAATAAGTTTCTCACAGCAACACAGTGACAGTTAGGAATCTGTGGGTACTCTTTTCCTGGGCTATTTTTCCATCTCAATGTGTGAACTTCATTTATAAAATCCTCAAAATTAAAGCATAAAGAAACCTAAATGAATAGTGAAAGGGATAATTAAAAATAGGCAACTGTCCTTGTTTCTCCTAAACTGGTTGATTTATGCCTTGTTGTGGTTTTTTTTTTTTTCTGAGAACACAAAACTATTAATTTATGTGTGAAAAGAACAGTGAATTAATCCTAAAGAGCCCTGCAGCCTTTAAAGACCTGAATCATATGTTGAGCTCGTTTAAAACTTGCATAGGAAATTAAGGTAGAATAAAGCCCTTTAATTTGAAAAGTGCATCTATAGTTGCCATCCCTAGGATATCTGCAGGGTCATTATTCAGAAAGGTTAAGGAGGACTTTATTTTTTTATATTCACTATGTATTTCCCAGTTACAGCTCACCATGGTGCATTTCAACTTATAAAGAGAAGGAGATAAAAGGGGGGGGAGGGGAGCTTTTTATTCACTTTCCACTTAATTTCCTTGCCGCCACGCCAGTCCCAGCTTAATGAATGTAATTGCTACCTTTGATGAAAATACTATTATCAAGATCACACATTACATTGGAAAACAGTTTTTCTTTAAACACAGCTACTGCAGTCTCTAATTATGCATGTAACAAGTGTCTCCCAAACAAAAGAGCATGTTGTCTACAATTGCTAGGAATTGGAGCAAGGCAAATTCGAACAAAGGACAGATTAGATTTGCTCCCCGCTCCACAAAGCCCATCCCTCTGATTAATTTCCTGCAAAAACTAAAACAATTCTCTTAAAAGGCGCTCGCCCCTTCTTCAGAATGATCCATATGCCATTTGGGTCTTTCTATAGGATGATAATGGCCCCTGATTTGAACCCGTGTTACAAAATAAGAAAGGGCTTTTATGAACTTCCTCTTTCATATGCAAATGAGCAGCACAAGATCTTGAGGGATAATGAGCCCCCCAAAAAGTGACTTTTTAGTGGCTATAAAAGAGCTCACTGGTAGGGGAAAGTCGTTATTGAGCCTGTTCAACCCAATTATTTTATTAGTTTCAAGAAATGAGGCTTCTCTGAGAAAATACCTCTGTGCCTGTTGAGACAGTGGCAACAGCTTTTCTGGGATGCCCTTTCCTAAAAGACAGTTTCTTGACTTAGGAATAGAATTTTTAAAATAGGTTCATGATTAAACAGCAAGTATGCTTGTTAAAGTTTTAAGAGACCCTGGGTTTTAATTGTGCTTTGCTATTCATTTGGGAGACTGCATTGGGCAAGTTATTAGGCAAGGTGGGCACCATCTCCTGGGATCTTCATTTCTTTCACTTACCCAGTGTGAGAGGGGAGCGAGATGATCCTGAATGTGCGCGACTACCACAATGTCTCCATTCTACCCCAGCATTATTCAAACCCAGAAGGAAAAAGCCAACTTAGTCCCCAATACAGTATTAGTTACGAGGATGAGGTCTAGAGTCAGACTGCCTGGGTTCCAATCTCAGTTCACAATTTACCTCCTGTGTGACCTGGAAAGCGATCATCTTTCTATGTCTGTATTTCCTCGATTTTATTTATTTATTTATTTTTGGTATTTGCTTTATAGTTTGGATATATTTATATGTATCTCAACTTTTTGTTAGATTCGTGGGGTACATATGCAGGTTTGCTACATGGGTATGTTGTGTGATGCTGAAGTTTGGGGTACAACTGATCCCATTACCCAGGAAGTGAGCAGAGTATCCAAGAGTTAGCTTTTCAGCCCTTGCTCCATTGCCCCCATTCCCCTCTAGTAGTCCTCAGTTTCTATTGTTATCACCTTTTTTTCTTCTTCTTTTTTTTGATGGTCACTTGCTCTGTCACTCAGGCTGGAGTGTGGTGATACAATCTTGGCTCAGCGCAACCTCCGCCTTCCAGGTTCAAGCAATTCTTCTGCCTCAGCCTCCCGAGTAGCTGGGACTACAAGTGTGAGCCACCACACCTGGCTAATTTTCAGTAGAGATGGGGTTTCACCATATCGGCCAGGCTGGTCTTGAACTCCTGACCTCATGATCCACCCACCTCAGCCTCCCAAAGTGCTGGGATTACAGGCGTGAGCCACTGCACCCGGCCTATTGTTATCATCTTTACCTCCATGTTTATCCAATATTTAGCTCCCACTTGTAAGTGAAATCATACGGTGTTCGGTTTTCTGTTCCCATGTTAATTTGATCATATTTCCTCAACTTTAAAATGAAATTAACACCAAAAGGACAGTGAGAAATAAATAAAAGCATACTTGTAAAATGCTTCCAACACTACCCAGTACATAGGAAGTATTCAAGGAAGGAAGTATTCAATCAGTTTTACTTGTTACTCTTATTATTTAAGACCTGGAAGACCACTGGTGCTTGATGAAATGAATTTCCCAAAGGACTGCCCACTGTCTCCTTGAGTCCTGGGGAAATGGCAAGGGAAGTGTCATCTTGGATTGAACCTTATGCCTATCCAGTAATGGGAAGGGTGCCAGAACCCAAATTAAGGAGGTCACAGTTAGGTCTGGAGCTGTTTTGGTAAAGTTCTACTACATTAGAAGTGACTTGATTCTTTTCAGAGGCTGCTGCTGGATATGGTCCGGAGAGAATCAGCAGAGCAAACGCCAGATGAAGCAGGCTACCTGCACTGCTCTTTCTCATAGGAAGGAGGCTCTGGATACATAAAAAGAGAACCACCACACTCCTGGCTCCTAATTATCTTAGGATTCCTTGCCTGCCTCCAGATCATTTCCTTAGGGCTGTGAAAGCCATCATAAAGCTGTGCTCACTAAAGAACTGAGTACCTATGAAAGTAGCACCCTCTGGAATGTCCCCTCCTGCTGACTCCAGCGGTCTTTCCTCAACCCTGATCATCTTTACTGTCTGTCTCACTAATTGTCAGATGTTCCAACAATACTTTGCAAAGCCCGTATAAATTGATGGCAAAATGAAACTGCAAATTGTGCCACAGTTGCAGGAGTTCACGGAGTTGTGAAAATGACGCTGGAGAGCCATTAGAATTCTATGAAAAGCCATTGACAAATGAGGATCTGGCCATTCTTGAGTTAAAGAAAAAAATGGGCAAGAGGGATGACACAGTCGACACTCAAAAGAGAATGATTTGAGTGCCGTGGATGAAGATATGCCCTTGTGAAAATGCATGAAGCCTTTGGATAATTTTGCAAAAATGACACTCTAAGACCATGCTGTGAAAATCAACCACAAAGAATGGCCCCCAGAGTGAGCCATCATACAATTTTGTACTGAAAAACGTATACCCCCCAAAATTAACATTCGATTCATTCTTTGTTCAGTCTAAGATTATAGGTGCAATTATAGCCTCAATCTAAAAATGAGATATATCCATTTTCATAAATTTTAAGGCAAATTATAAGTTTCGAATCAAACTCTACATCAAACCTCTTTTGTTTCCACC
>NW_012122376.1:5722675-5724368 GCF_000951035.1 Colobus angolensis palliatus | reverse complement strand
CTCTCTCTCTCTCTCTTCACCTGCAGATTCCAGGCGAAGTCAGGCTCTCCAGGCCTGTGTTATCATGGTAGGGAGGGCTTTCCCAGTTCAGGTGGCTTTCCCATAGCAAAGGACTCTATGACTGGTGGTCAGAAGGAAAGGGGCCAGGAGCACATCACAGAGTATGAAGACCAAACTCCGCAAATACCACCCTCGCCCACTGCCCCGTGAGTCAGAGTGATGGGGCTGAGAGTCAGCAGAGAGTCCAGAAATGTTGCTGTTCTCTTCCAGGAGCCTTCTGGCCCTCGAAGCTGTGTACCTGCCACCGGGTCCTGGCCACAACCCTGGAGGAGGCCCTGGAGCACAGCAATCTCGATTTCTCAGAAGCAGAAGTGGAGGTGCTGGGACCAGCCCAAGGGTACCCAGTGCGTGCTGAGAACCAGGGCAGCCTTAACACAGATGGAGGGCTCCTCAAAGCACCCCCTGGAAAGCCCTACACATCCATCACTCGTCCCATTCCTTATGCTGCCTGGAACTCGGGGAATTGGCTGCTGAGATCGCTCTAAGGAGCCTCAATGGGGACATGGCATTACAGACAAGATAGCTTTAAGGCAGCATCTCTGAGTCTCGATGGTCTCACAAATGACCAGCCATTTCCTGGTCCACTGGTCAGGGAATTAGCATACTGTGCATGGGAGCCGCCTCCATCTGTCTTCTGTGCTCCTCATTACCAGCGGCAAGGTGGAATCGGCACCTAACCTTTGAGTCCATGAAGGGTAATGCCCCAGACACTCCTGAGCAGATGCACTCCCCTGTGACGGCCACATCCTGGGACTCTGGAACGTCCTCGGCGGGCCCATGCAGGCCACATCTGTGTCTGAGGCCCAGGGAGCAGGTGGACTCCACAAAGAGCAAGGGGTCGAGGAAGGAGCCCTGGCCTCTGCTGGTTCCATGCACTGTTTGTGGGGGACTCGGGCTGGTTGCTTGTCCTCTCTGGCCTCATCAGTAAATCAGGGGGCATCCTGGCAGGTCTGAGAGCTCTTCTGAGCCCTAACTCCAGGGCTGCCTTCCCAAGAAGCCTTTTTTAACCCAGTCCTCAACTTCTCCCAGTCCTGGAAAACCAGCCACGGCTCCATCAACTCCCCACTGGCCTCCCACAGGCTCTGACCCAGCTCCCCCTGCCCTTGGCTGCATTCTCTGGTTTAGTTTCAGCAGCTTTCCCCATTCACTCGGTGGGAGAAAGTGAGGCTGGCTTCTTACCTGTATTTGCTTCTGGCCACAGCAGAGGTCTGAGCTGGAGGACAGAATCTCCAGGGGAAGGAAAGGGAGATAAGGCTGAGGGGAGGCAGGGTCCCTAGGATGTCCCCTGTCTTCCAGAGGGTACCTTCTGACATCGGCTGACTGCTGGAGCCGTGGCCTCTATCCTGCAAGGTGGCTGGTGTTTGCGGACAATGCAAGCTGAGCCACCTGCGGCTCCCATCCTGGACAGGACTGGGGTCTGTGCGAAAGGACATTTGACCACTGCTGGGTGCCCCAAACAATTGGTTGCAAGGTGCTCTTTATAAATCTACTGGGTATAGTTTTTTATTGTAGATTGCACAGAAAGGCCCCATGGCGGGCCAGGAAGGTCAGGGCTCAAACAGAGCTGGGCTGGACCATGCTGTGGGATGTGACTTTGGAAAGTTCTTTGTAGAATTCGAAGCTCAGTTTATTC
>NW_012122376.1:5720607-5722625 GCF_000951035.1 Colobus angolensis palliatus | reverse complement strand
GAGCAGGTGGACTCCACAAAGAGCAAGGGGTCGAGGAAGGAGCCCTGGCCTCTGCTGGTTCCATGCACTGTTTGTGGGGGACTCGGGCTGGTTGCTTGTCCTCTCTGGCCTCATCAGTAAATCAGGGGGCATCCTGGCAGGTCTGAGAGCTCTTCTGAGCCCTAACTCCAGGGCTGCCTTCCCAAGAAGCCTTTTTTAACCCAGTCCTCAACTTCTCCCAGTCCTGGAAAACCAGCCACGGCTCCATCAACTCCCCACTGGCCTCCCACAGGCTCTGACCCAGCTCCCCCTGCCCTTGGCTGCATTCTCTGGTTTAGTTTCAGCAGCTTTCCCCATTCACTCGGTGGGAGAAAGTGAGGCTGGCTTCTTACCTGTATTTGCTTCTGGCCACAGCAGAGGTCTGAGCTGGAGGACAGAATCTCCAGGGGAAGGAAAGGGAGATAAGGCTGAGGGGAGGCAGGGTCCCTAGGATGTCCCCTGTCTTCCAGAGGGTACCTTCTGACATCGGCTGACTCCTGGAGCCGTGGCCTCTATCCTGCAAGGTGGCTGGTGTTTGCGGACAATGCAAGCTGAGCCACCTGCGGCTCCCATCCTGGACAGGACTGGGGTCTGTGCGAAAGGACATTTGACCACTGCTGGGTGCCCCAAACAATTGGTTGCAAGGTGCTCTTTATAAATCTACTGGGTATAGTTTTTTATTGTAGATTGCACAGAAAGGCCCCATGGCGGGCCAGGAAGGTCAGGGCTCAAACAGAGCTGGGCTGGACCATGCTGTGGGATGTGACTTTGGAAAGTTCTTTGTAGAATTCGAAGCTCAGTTTATTCATCAGTTAAATGGGTGGTTGTACCAGATAGTGGCTACGAAACTTCCCAGCCCTGACCTTCTAGAGGACTCCAAAAATGCTGGAAGGGACTGGAGAATGTGCCAACTCAGGGCCTTTCCAGCCTTGTTGTGCAGAGTGGTAAGTTTTGGACCAAAGAAACTGGACCACGTGATTCAAATGCCCAGCAACTCGGGGCTGTCACAGTGGGGGCGTGACTGCAGCCTGACCAGGGGCCAGGAAATACCATGTGGCTCCCAGGCAGCTCTGTCCACCCTGTGGGGACTGTGAAGCCTCCCGACATCTGACCCTCTCCCTGTGGGGAGGAGAAGGGGGACCGTGGCTGAGGCAGGCCAAGGAAGGGGCAGTCTCATTGCTTAATTTCTTCTACTTGTCCATCCATCCACAGCTGCATTCACACCTTGAGTGCTCAGGGAGCTCCTGTTTGTCCCTCAAGACTCCACTCTTTTTTCCCTGCTGTCCCCCTGCCCACCCCCAGGAATAATGAGGCCTACCTCTCCCTGCCTGAACCACCATCGTCACACAGGCCATTCTTTTACAGTGGCACTTGGAAGGCTTCACGAATGACAATGTGAATGTCCCGGCGGCAGGGCTTTCTGTTCCCCAGCACTTGGCATAGCAGGTGCTTAATCAAGGTTTGCTGAATGAGTTACCGAATGAGAGGAAGAAGTGACATGAGGAGGCATGGGGGATGACACTCCGGGGGGAGGGGCAGTGTAGGAAGCAGCCCAGTGTCCAGGGACCTGGGAGTAATCAGCACTGATGGACATGGGGGCACCCTAATGCCCCATTTTGCTCCTCATCTCACAGGTACTTGGGTATTTGCCTTAATATCTGTATTATTCATTGGACTGTGAGTCCCATAAGCCCACTGACTATTCACAGGACTTTGCCTGTGACCTAGCACATAGTAGGCGCTTAATAAGTGATCCTTAAATGGATTAATTGGATAAGGTAGGAGGACAAAAAGGTGGACACTACAGGGCCTGTATGGCAGCTCCACAACCATCACAGACGCCACAGCATGGCAGGTGCTTAAGCAAGGTTTGCTGAATGAATTAATGAATGAGAGGAAGAAGTGAGATAAGCAGATGTGGTGAGCAGGTGTGATGAGCAGATGGGCCTCTCAAAGGGTTGCTATAAGAAAGGCAGGATGCTCAGTTAAACTAGAATTTC
>NW_012122376.1:5714684-5719108 GCF_000951035.1 Colobus angolensis palliatus | reverse complement strand
TTATTTTATTTATGTTTTGAGACAGAGTCTTGCTCTGTCGCCCAGGCTGGAGTGCAGTGGTGCAATCTCAGCTCACTGCAACCTCCGCCTCCCGAGTTCAAGCAGTTCTCCCACCTCAGCCTCCCGAGTAGCTGGGATTACAGGCTCATGCCACCACGACCAGCTAATTTTTGTATTTTTAGTAGAGACGGGGTTTCGCCATATTGGTCAGGCTGGTCTTAAACTCCTGTCCTTAGGTGATCTGCCCACCTCAGCCTCCCAGAGTGCTGGGATTACAGGGATGAGCCACCTCACCCAGCCTGTTCTTGTTTTTTAAAGGACAGATTACCATAAAATGCCCAACAACATTTACTTTCTTCTCATTCCCTCACAGAATGGGAGGCTGGGAAGGGAAGTCTTTGAGCTGGGTATTCTGGTGCCTGAAACAATCAACATTCAGTCAGTGAGGAAGAAGGGGAGAATGGTTGTCAGGCAGGAGTTCACAGCCTTAGCCCAGGGCTCAATTTCTCAACCCCTCTGCACAGCACACAGAGGAGAGGGGCCGCGGTGCCCGAAGCGCTGCCTTGCCTTCCTTGTTGGAACCAGTGCCTCCTGGTCTCACCCAAATTCCTAGAGAATTTCTTCCCTTAGTACGGTGACTAAGGCCCTACCAACTCCTCACCCTATGGAGAGGAGACCTGTTGAACCCCTAGTCTGTGCATGGTACAGCTTGTATGATCTCTTGTATGTGTCATATGGGTACCCTGTATGATCTTTGCCAGGGTAATTTAACCTCCTTGGAGCCCTGTGATCACCTTTCTAAAGAATACACAGTCCAGCCCCTTCATTCCCTCATTAGATGGAGTTGAAGTTCCCAGCTCACTGTCTGGGGCTACTGTTGGGAAGAAAAATCCTTGAGCAGAGATCCTGAGCTGCTGTGTCATGTGAGGCAGTGTATGCCACTTGCTTTCCCTTCTGCCTTGATGCCCTAGTTGTCACCTACCAGAAACTGATAGTACCTGGCGTAGTGTTCAGCATATAGAAGAAGACCTTGAAGCCGCGGATAAATACATGGGTTATTGCACTCTGCGTATGTGACACGTAGTAGGCCTGCTATGCAGATATGGGGAGAGAGCAGGTCCTCTGGTCTGTCAACGGACTGATGAACGGATACATAAAATGTGACACATCCATGCAACGTTATATTGTTTGGCCATAAAGAGGAATAAAGCACTGATTCATGCTACACAAAGATGAACCTTGAAAACAGCATGGTAAGTGAAAGGAGTCAGTCATAAAGGAGCACATATTGTTTGATTCCATTTAGATGAAATGTCCAGAATGGGCAAATCTATAGAGACAGAAAGTCAGAAAGTAGATTAGTGCTTGCTTAGAGTCAGTTGTAGGATGGAGGGGAAATGGAGAGTGACTGCTAATGGGTAAAGGGTTTCTTTTTGGAGTGATAAAAATATTCTGAAGTTGACTGTGGGGATGATTGCACATATCCGCAAATATATTAAAACCGATTGTACACCTTGCATAGGTGAATTGTATGGTATGGGAATTAGAGCTCAATAAAGCCTTTTTTTTTTTTTTGAGACAGAGTCTTGCTCTGTTGTCCAGGCTGGAGTGCAGTGGTACAATCCTGGCTCACTGCACGGGATCCTGGAGATCACTGTGATCTCCACCTCCTGGGTTCAAGCAATTCTCATGCCTCAGCTTCCTGAGTAACTGGGACTACAGATGCACCCACAACACCGGGCTAATTTTTGTATTTTTAGTAGAGGCAGGATTTCGCCATGTTGGCCAGGATGGTCTTGAACTCCTGGCCTCAAGCGATCCACCCTCCTCGGCCTCCCAAAGTGCTGGAATTACAGGTGTGAGCCCGGCCAATAAAGCTGTTTTTTAAAATGAAAAAATCCTGGCATGGTGGCTCACCACTCTAATCCCAACACTTTAGGAAGGCTGAGGTGGACAGACTGCTTGAACCCAGGAGTGTGAGACAGCCTGGGCAACATGGTGAAACCCTGTCTCTGTAGAGAATATGAAAATTAGCCTGGTGTGGTGGCGCACACCTGCAGTCTCAGGTACTTGGGAGGCTGAGGTGGGAGGATCACTAGAGCCCAGGAGGCAGAGGCTGCATTGAGCCATGGTAACACCACTGCACTCCAGCCTGGACAACAGAGCAAGAGCCTGTCTCAAATAAATAAATAAATAAATAAATAAAATAATAAAAGTTTAAAAATGGGAGATGTTTGTATCCACGGCAACAATATCAACAATATGTCGCCCAGGAGGCCCCTTGGCCGCTAGCAACCTGGAAGATTCCCAGCGTAGGCTGGAATTCCAGAAGCCAAGTCCAGCTAGAACCGTGAGGTAGGGAGCTGGGGGAAGAGCCCTGTGTGGGTCCTGCCAGCGGCGAATGACTCGAGCTAATGTGCCTCCACTTACATGTATTGATCGTTTACCTCCCTCTGTTCCCCACGCTAGATCTATGAGCAAGGAGAAAGGAAAAAGGAGTTCAGGTTTAAACTCTTATCACTAAAGTGAGTCTCCTTGTACATTAAAAAACTATCCAGACCCCGTGGCAGGAATGGGCTCTGTTCTTCGGGCATAAATTTGTGTGTGTGGAAAAAAGACTTATTGGTGAATTTAGCAGTATTTTTCGTTGAACTGGCAGTTGCTAACCATTACACCAGTATTTATTTGATTCTTAAAGAGTACAAAACCATGGACCACAAATAAAGAAGATGGAGTAATAGTTTGTGGCTGGGCCACTAGCTTTAAACTTGAAATGAAGTGTCCAGTTTTGAGTTACTGTGTCCAACCACCATTTGTACAGTTTGAAAAGTGGGGGCATTTTTCCAGCCTGTCAGTGTGACTGTAGTTCATTCCCATGAATGATATCGCTGAAGGAGCAGTTGTTCTGCTATGAGCACCTCACTCATGACCAGAATATATTAAATGTATTAATCTGTGCCTCCCAGCGTAATTTAGGAAGGCCCTCTATTTGACACATTCCTGTACATCCTTGTTTTATTGCCTGCTCCCGCAGGTAACAATGTCTCAAAAGTCCTGCTCCTGAATGAAGTTAAAATTACGTGTCACCCAATAGCATATGCAGTTTTGTGGCTTATCTTGCTGTCAAAATTACCACCGTGCAACAACATGAGGCGTTAATGGGGACGTAGCGTGATTTACCTCTCGGGATCTGGACTCGGTGGTGAGGGAGGACTCCTTCGGCCACGTGGCCACATGCGAAGGGAAGCCCTGGCCACCTCTGCCCTTCCACTCTGCCTTCAGTACCCAAACTGTGTCACTGACCATGGCAGGTCTTTCCAGAGATGAAAATAAGAGGTACTTGAGATTCTCTGCCAAATAATTGCTAAGCTTGTTTTAAGTCACGAAGGGAAAACTGCAAATTTCAAGCAGGTTAGTCTTCCACCAACAAACAGGATTCATAACTTGTTTCCCGGTTAGACTGGTGACTACTGTCTGTTAAGCATGTGCCCAAGACTTAATGCAGAAATGTCTCATTTTAAGGCTAATGGGAACAGCTCTGACTTACAATTTGACACAATGCTTTTCTACCCTGCCAAGTCTATGTCTTTGGAATATTTACTGTTTTAGGTAACAAGAGAGCCACAAAGCCAGGTTGTATCTTGTAGTGAGATTACGGATTCGCCATCTAGGAAGAATACAGAATGCAGCTTAAGCCAGCCTGGGAGCCTGGACTAGCGGCTGCCCTAGGAGGTTAACGGGTCCTAGGCACTTTTGCTTGTGTGGGTCCCTTGCTCCATAAGAAAAAATATATATATATTTACAACTTCTCGGGTATCAAGACAAATATAATCAGCTGGGCATGGTGAGTCATGCATATAATCCCAGCAATTTGGGAGGTTAAGGCAGGAGGATCACCTGAAGTTGAGAGCTTGAAACCAGTCTGGACAACATAGCCAGACCATGTCTCTTTGAAAACATAAAATTACTGCTTAAAAACGAGATGCTTTTCCAAGTGGGAGAACAGAAAAAACGAAAAATACAAAAATAAAAATAAAACAAAAAGATAGGTATAATCTAGGCTGGACTTCTTATTATGTAGACATTACTATTCTATTCTATTTACTTTTTCTTTCTGATTTTAAAAGAAATGAAAATAAAAACATTTCTGTGGGCCCTAGGCGCTGTGCCTGCTGTGCCTGATGGCTATGGCCGTCCTGACCTGCGTTGCAGGGTCCAAGTTTCCAATCTTTCCCTGGGAGTTTATTTCAAGGTCGGGACAATCTGGCTGGGGCACCTCATGGAGGGGCTCAGTCAAAAGGCATCCCACTTCTCCAACTTGGCACACAGTGTTTGCCAGTTCTCCCCCAGCGGCGACCCCAGGGCCGCTTCCTTCCTTCTCCCGTTGATTTGTCTTTATTTTAAATAAATAGGCCAGGGTCTCT
>NW_012122376.1:5705612-5714634 GCF_000951035.1 Colobus angolensis palliatus | reverse complement strand
AAGAAAAAAAATATATATATTTACAACTTCTCGGGTATCAAGACAAATATAATCAGCTGGGCATGGTGAGTCATGCATATAATCCCAGCAATTTGGGAGGTCAAGGCAGGAGGATCACCTGAAGTTGAGAGCTTGAAACCAGTCTGGACAACATAGCCAGACCACGTCTCTTTAAAAACATAAAATTACTGCTTAAAAACGACATGCTTTTCCAAGTGGGAGAACAGAAAAAATGAAAAATACAAAAATAAAAATAAAACAAAAAGATAGCTATAATCTAGGCTGGACTTCTTATTATGTAGACATTACCATTCTATTCTATTTACTTTTTCTTTCTGATTGTAAAAGAAATGAAAATAAAAACGTTTCTGTGGGCCCTAGGCGCTGTGCCTGCTGTGCCTGATGGCTATGGCCGTCCTGACCTGCGCTGCAGGGTCCAAGTTTCCAGTCTTTCCCCGGGAGTTTATTTCAAGGTCGGGACAATCTGGCCGGGGCACCTCATGGAGGGGCTCAGTCAAAAGGCATCCCACTTCTCCAACTTGGCACACAGTGTTTGCCGGTTCTCCCCCAGCGGCGACCCCAGGGCCTCTTCCTTCCCTCTCCCGTTGATTTGTCTTTATTTTAAATAAATAGGCCAGGGTCTCTGCTATGGATTTTTCCATGCATTTGAGACCTGGGGACAATTCATGAGTGTGAGAGCAGAACGCTCCACCTGCGGGTGTGGCCAGCCACGATGATGGGAAGCGCGTTGGTAATGGGCCACTGCGGCTGACCCTCGACCTCATCGACCTCCGCCCCTCTCCCTAGCCAGGTTCTGCTGTCCAGGCAGCTGCAGAGGAGTTTAAAGGGCAGCCATCGTCCCTGGTCAGCCAGCCGGCAATTAATAACGTTTGCATCTGTGACAATGACAAACCTGCAGTACTTGAGGAGAGTTTATTAAGGTCAGTCTATAAATAAGAATTAAAAATTTAAAAAAATCGGTTGACAGAGATGAACAGACAGATGAATAAAGTGATTGGGTGAAACAATAAATATAAAAGTGGACAAGGAGCTCCCAGAGCTGACCTGGAAATCAGAGCCCAGCCCAGTCTTCCTCCGGCCTCGCCTGAAGTTTAGATTTCATGAAGACACTCAGAACTTGTAGATTTTGTGAATCTAGGCCCTGGCTAATATTTTGTCATTTAATGCCTCTTCTCTCAGCTGATAAAAAGAATTGCAGTCATTTCTCTTTGTCAAACCCATAACTGAGAGCTGGTAAAATTTAAATGTCTCATCTGTCCTCTGGCTTGCATGCAGATGCCCTTCCCCGGGAGCTTGGCTCCAGGCCTGTGGGCAAGTGACAGTCCCCCGGCTTGCCCAGCTGGCTCTTGCTGTCTCGGGATGGACTGCCTGAGCAAACTGGCCAGGGGGATTGGAAGCCAGAAGTGTGGGTTTTGGTGCAGACCATCCCAGTCCACTTTCTCAGTGAAGTGGCTCCTGCTCTGTAGGCCTTTTCAGTGATTGTGATGATTTTTAATCATATATTTAAGCAACTCTTTTCAAAGTTCTTTTGCATCCGTTAGCTCATTTGGCCCTCACAGGAAGCCCAGGAGAGACTCAGGGCAAATTTGATTATCTCCATTTGGAAGATACATGGGGCACAGAGAGGTCAGGCTAGTCTGAGGTTCTGCATGTAGGAGCAGAACCAGGTCACTGTCCACTCAATGTAGGAAGAAGAAAGGGAAAGAAAACAGTGGGTAGGAAGTCCAAGGGCTGCAAAGAAATGAAACGTAGCCAGCTTTCTACCCACCAGGAATGCGTGTTAGCGTGAAAGTTAACTTGTCCTCACTTCAGTGACAAGCAGGGAGCACTATGGTAGCTCTGCAGGGCTGTCAGTTCGGAAACAACTTTCAGAATCATCACATTATTAGGATGTGGTGCTTTATTCCAAATAGAGGAGTACATTTCACTGTGTCTCATCCTTCAGAAAAGATAATCAGATAGAAATACTCATGGTAACTGATTCTCAGTTAAGCAGAATCCTCAGCAAGCCAGAAAGTCACAATAAGAAAGCAGACAATAGACGGGATGGTAAGTTCTCCTAAATATTCTGCCCTCTGTTAGTCCTTAGATTCTCCATGACTCAATTAAAGCTTGAGGGTCTTAGGGGTGCAACACAGACTGGGAGCTGTACAGAGTTCAGAACCACAGGCAAGAAAGAAGGAAGACTTCAGAGCCGGAGTCTAAAAGAGGATTCTGTCATTCAATTCAGCTTATCAAATGTCTGGTGAGTATGTCCCCCAAGCCAGAGCCCGGACCAGGAGCACCAGAGTGGGGACACAGTGAAGTGACCCCAGTCCCTGAGCTTCAGGTGGAGGACAGGCAAATATGTGACTATTTGTGAGATGCACTGTGAGAACTCTGTCAGTAGTGTAGACACCATTCTGCCATGAAGATCTCTACCACAGGAAAGGAATTCTAGGAAGGCGACACAGAGGAGGTGTCAGAAAAGAACTAAGCTTGAAAGAAACGTGGGAAAATCCCATATAGGAAAGGAAACAGCATGTCAGGTGCCACAGGCTGTGTCCCCTCAAAATTCATATGTTGAAGCCCTTGCCCCCAGAACCTCAGAATATGACTGTATTGGGAGATACGGTCTTTCAAGAGACAATAAAATTAAAATTAAAATGAGGTTATTAAAATGGGCCCCAAGTCAATTTGACTGATGTCTTTACCAAAACAGGAGATTAAAACACAGATGGGTACATAGGAAAGACCTTGTGAAGACCCAGAGAAGACGGCCACCTACAAGCCAAGGAGGGAGGCCTCAGAGGGAACAACCCTACTGACCCCTCGATCTCGGAGTTCCAGCCTCCAGAACTGTGAGGAAATAGATTTCTGTCATTTAGGACACCTAGTTGGCGGTTATGTTTTACAGCTGCCCTAGCAAAGTCATATACCAGGAAAGCAAAGAGCCCGGCACAGTTCTGGGAGTGGGAATGTGTCTGAGTGTTTAGAGCATGGTGGTGCTTTGAGGAGTCCAGGTGGCTAGTAGGAGACAGAACGTGCTTGCTGGAGGCACCAGGACGCCAGAGTTCTTGCCTCATTACCAACAGCTGTCCTCATGGGAGTGCCATGGCAGCCTTTCCTGGCTGTGCCCTGCTCCACTCCTGTCTCCCAGGGGAAGCTGGGCACTCATACCCTTTGCTTTGCTTTAGTGCAAACTGAAAGGCAGCTCCCAGCTTAGAATATCCAACTCCTTCCCTGGGGTCTCCCCAGTGGCAACCATGTGCCTCCCACATGTTTGTGGGGGGCAGAGCCAACAGATACCTGTGTGAGTTCAGGGTTGCTCTCCTCCAACACCCTTGGCTTGCTAGCTTTCCACCCTAGGAGCTTCCCAGATCTCACCCAGTAGATGGCTGCTGGGGGAAACCACTCAACTCAAAGCCACAGCCAGCTGGAAGATGTTTCAGAAACTCTCAGCTGACACTGCAGCCTCTGTGGTGTGGGAGAATGTGGTAGGCTGAATCATGGCCCCTCAAAAATATCAGGCCCTAATCTCTGGAACCTATAAAACGTTCACATACGGAGAAAGAATCTGCATATGTGATCTTGATATGCGAGATTATCCTGGATTCTGGCAGTGGGCCCTAAATGCAATCACATGAATCCTTATAGAAGGGAGGGGGATGGAAATTTTATACACACAGAGGAGAAGGCACTGTGAAGACAGAGCCAAGAGATTTGAAGATGCTGGCCTTGAAGACAGTGTGATGCAGACACAAACCAAGGAAAGCTGGCAGCTACGAGAAGCTGGGAATGGCAAGGAAGACTTCTCCCCAGGGTCTCTGAGGGAACAAGGCTTTACCCACACCTTGATTTGATACTGATTTCAAACTTCTGGCCTTGGTAATGGTCAGAGAATAATCCTGTTTTAAGCCACCATATTCCTGGTCATTTGTTACAGCAGCACAGGAAGCTCATGCAGAGAGGCGGGCCAGGGATCCAGGTGGAGCTCTGACACCTGATAGTTCCAGGCACTTTATGCTTTCTCCGATCTCAGTTTCCTCCCCTGCACTCCTATTGTGTAATGCATCATTGCCATTGTGACAGCCAATCCTGGCCTGCCTGCATATGCATCCGGGTCAAGGGGCACCCACAGCACTCTAGCCAGGCCTGGGAACCACAGCGTTGCCCCACAAAGAGCAGAATATCATGACCTTTGGCCTTGCTATCTGAGAGTCTGAGCAGCCCAGATCATGGGTGTTCGTCTCGATATTCCCATTTGTTGCACCCAATCTGATGATAAACGTGGAGACCCCAGGAACACTGGCCTGGAAAGGCCCTGACAACGGAGAGATGTAGCTGAGGCAAGAGGAAAGAAAGCATTTTCCCTCCAAAAGGCCTGGGCCTTCTTGAAGGAGCCATAGCCAGGGAGCCCCAGTGTGTACCTGGGAGGTGTCCTCCAGCAGTGATCCCAGAGGCCATTGCCCCTGGTTTCACCCACAGCAATGGGCAGCAGTGATGGGGGCCAAGTCACTGAGAAAGAAAGGGAAAGTGGAAGTGGGACTAGGGGTAAGGAACGTGTACATCTGGGTGGGTTTGCCAGGGGATGGGGAGGCCTCATGTTTGAGAGGAACATCCAGGTGCCACCCGCTCAGGGGAGCAGACTGCTCAGAAGCCCTCACCCCAAGTCTGGGAGTGGGTCCTGGCCAGAAAACATGCAGGTGTTGCAATCAGGTGCAGGGAACTCTTCCTGCAGACATACCTGTGCTGCCTGGCAGCGCACCCTCTTGGGGTCTTCTTCTGGCTTGCAGTCACCCTCCTCCTTGATCTCCCTAACTACCAAGTCACCCTCTATGATATCATCCTCACTCTTTCTTCACTGCTCCTAACCCAGTCTGAAATTTTGTATTTTGTCCTGATTTATTGTCAGTCTCTCTTCATAAGAATTTAAGTGCCTGGGCCAGGCACGGCGGCTCATGCCTATAATCCCAGCACTTTGGGTGGCCAAGGTAGGCAGATCATGAGGTCAAGAGATCGAGATCATCCTGGCCAACATGGTGAAACGCTGTCTCTACTGAAAATACAAAAATTAGCTGGGCATGGTGGTGCATGCCCGTAGTCCCAGCTACTTGGGAGGCTGAGGCAGGAAAATCACTTGAACCTGGAAGGCAGAGGTTGCAGTGAGCCAAGATCATGCCACTGCACTCCAGCCTGGGTGACAGAGAGAGACTCCATCTAAAAAAGAAAAAAATTTAAATGCCTGGATATACCAGGCTGTGACTTCAGTGCCTCGTCTCTGCCACAGAGAACTCACTCAGGAAATATTGAATGAATGGATGAATGAGTGAGTAAATGAGTGGATAAATGAGTGAGTGAATGAATGAATCAGTGAATGAATAAATGAGTGAGTGATGCTCGAATGAGTGAATGGATGAGTG
This sequence comes from Colobus angolensis palliatus, assembly GCF_000951035.1. Taxonomy (NCBI): domain Eukaryota; kingdom Metazoa; phylum Chordata; class Mammalia; order Primates; family Cercopithecidae; genus Colobus; species Colobus angolensis. The sequence continues at coordinate 5,709,211 of NW_012122376.1, read as the reverse complement.
AGTGAATGGATGAATGAGTGCATGGTGGATGAATGAGTGAATGAATGAACGAGTGACTGAGTGATGAATGAATGCGTGAATGGGTGAATGAGTGAATGAATGGATGAATTAATGAATGGATGGATGAATGAGTCAACGGGAGAATGAGTGAGTGAGGGAATGCATGAATTAATGAGGGAATGGATGAATGAATGAGTGAGAGAGTGAATGAATGAGTGAATGGATGAATGAATGAGTGAATGGATGAATGAATGAGTGCATGGATGAATGAATGAGTGCGTGGATGAATTAATGAGTGAATGAATAAATGAATGAGTGAGTGGATGAGTGTGTGAATGAATTAATGAGTGATCAATGAATGAGTGAATGGATGAATGAGTGAGTGAATGGATTAATTCGTGAATGGATGGAAAGGGATTAATTAGTGAATGGATGGATGAATGAGTGAATGTGTGACTGAGTAAGTGAGTGCACGGGTGAGTGAGTGAGTGGGTGAGTGAGTGAGTGAACTGGTAAATGAGTGCTTCAGTGAATAAATGAATGAATGAGTGAGCGAATGGATAAATGAGTGCATGAGTGAATGAGAGGGGCACTCAAGCCCCACACCGATATTCACAGATGGCAAGGAGGGGTCCTCAGAATCAGGATGACAGCTCAGCAGGAAAGTGCAGACATCCCTCTGCCACACACACCCCCACCCACCACCATTCTGCATTCACAGGACTGATTTCCAGGGCTCTCTAGAGAGCACTCCAGAAGCTCTACAGAGCCTCTGGGAGCTCAGAGGAGTGAGGGAGGTTCCTGTCCTCCTCTCTCTGATCTTGAGCCTGAAGTCCAGGGCCAGGGAAACCCATCAGCTGCTGTCGTACCACAGGGCAGGTTATGGTGATGGCCGTGCCTGGGGGCCAGACAGGGTCACTGAGGTGGAGGTGGGAGAGATGGACCTGGGGGACTGGGGTTCAGTGGTTTCTCACAGTGTTCAAATCAAAGCCCAAAGGCCAGGACTTGGGCTTCTTTCAAAGAATGGGAGCCTTATTTAACCCATAATCCCACCGTAGCTGATGATACCTGCAGACCCTATTCTCAGCAACACGTGGCTGCCCCCCTCTCTGGTGGAGCCAGGTCTCCCATGGCCCACCCACCTCAGGGGCAAGAAGGTGTCCCTTTCATTTCTTCTCTGCATTCCACTCTCTCAATGACATTTTAATCTGTTCAAACTAGAAGGAAATCTTTGCTAATCACCCTCTGAAAATCTTTAGTTGTTAAAATTCCTTTTTTTCTTTTTTTTGCTACTTAAAGTTTCATTATTTTTAAACAATCCAATTTTACGGTCATTGCATCCTTAATATGCCCTAATTACGGGGGATGTTTTGGTAAAGCAGTGGGGTGCTTCATTCAGGAAGTTTCACCTTCTCCAGGAAGGGGCTGCTGAGGGTTTTCGGGGATTCCTACATTGTTATACATCATAATTATGCGTATTTTTACTAAGGGCTGTGAAGATGCTTTGTTACAAATAATTAAATTCAGCACAACCAGAACTGCACCAAGAAAATACAAACCTTGCATAAAAGCAACAAAATTAGCAGCTTCAGATGAATCTTCAGAACTACCTTTATTAGAATCCAACCAATCCCTTCTCTTCAGTCAGTCCCCAAGAAGGAGCAGAAGAATGCAACTCCTGTGACTACCCGTGAGTGGGTTGGAGTCAGGAAACCCATGTTTGAGTTCTGGCTCTGCTTTTTAACCAGGACTGTGGCCTTGGGTGAGTTCTTTTCTCCCTGAGCTTTGGTTTTCTTACCTGTAAAATGGAGAAAATAGCAATACAAGCTGTGAGAGTCAAATGAGATAATAGATGTAAACGTGCCTTACAAACTCTGAAGGGCCAAATACACTACTCAGAGGCCCAGCCTCTCCTGGAGAATGAATCGGAGGAATGGAAGCCTCTTTACCCAAAACTGCTGCCTGCCAGCCGAGCCAGATGGTTCCATCCACCATAGGCACTCTGTCCCACCCTTGGGCCTAGAAAAACCTAACATTCCTGCTGCTATTTTGGGGCCCCCACTATCCTCAGGGTCCCAAGGTCAAACAACCTGGTACCTCTATTTTCACTCGTGTTAGGCACTGGAGAGCCGTAAAATGGATATTTCAGAAAGCCCAATGCGTGGGTCATGGGGCCGATATCAGCACCTGCAAGCCTCTTTAATTTCACTTAAAGGTAAAATTCAGTCAGTCACATAATGGGAGATTCTTTGAAATCCACCACCAATGTTTTTGGTGAACCCCTTTTATGAAATAATCACATAATTTCAGCACATTGCCCAGGGTCTTGAAAAAAAAAAAGAAAAAAAGAAAAAATCACATAAGCCTTCAATCCACATTTCTTAAATAAAATGATTGACCAGAGGCATTTAAAAAACACAGTTTGAGAGTATCAATGGAGATTTGGTTGGAAAATCTTCAACTACAAATTCTACAAATGACTCCTCCTTCCTTAAACCTGAGTCTGGTCCCTGTTCAAGCAAGAAGGCAGGATCTCAGCGTCTGCACTGCAAGCGGTTCAAATATCCGAGTGGGGACTCTGTCGATTGGCTCTTTCTCCATGTGCCATGGAATTCTCAGCCCATGTGGATTTATCCTCAGCCTCAGACAGGGGCGTTTTGGGTTTAAATATACATATGCATATTGACAGAGCCACTTTCCTTAAAGAAGGGGAGGGCACAGAACAGGCCATGGCCATCTTTGCCATCTGTGGGTGCCCACCTGCCCGCCATCTAGAGTCATACTGGAGCAGTGGTCACGTGGGCATACTGACAGATCGTAGAAGCACATGTCCCTCTACCTTCTTTCGACAGTATCTGCCACTTGTTTATTCTTTGGTGTGAATAAAGATAACTTTTCTTCAGAGAGTGAGACAGCTCACCAGAGACCCCTTCAGATGCCATGAGATGGGCCTGGGGACTTCTGGAACAATGAGGGGACACAGGCCATCATCCTATTGAACACCCTGGGGAGCCACTCTGGGGAAATGCTGCTGTTGGAGTATGACCAGGGCATACCAAGAGAAGCCTTGATGCTTAAAGCAAGAGTTACTCCTGCCACCAGGAGGGCAGATGGAATGGACAGGGTGGGCTCTGGGGTGGAGGTTCTGCTGAGGGGCTTCCTGCCCTGGTTGCTGCATTTGGCCAGTGGATGACATTGCCAGACCTCCTGCTCCAGAAGCAGCAGCCTTACCCAATGGCAGAGTTGGTTCCCAACTCCCTCAAGACAAAAGGCACTATGGTAACTAGACATGATTGTTGCGATTAATCACTCCTGACATCTAAAGGGTTTTGCTCCTGAGGTCATCTGGCACAGTGGCAAAGCACATAGACCTGAGGGACAGCACTGCCACCTTCTTCTAGCTGGGGGAGATTGGGGACATCACTGTCATCTCTAAAACAGGAACAGCAATAATGATAATTACAGTAGTAATTATGTCATAAGGTCATCATCAAGATTAAATGGGATCATCCGTGTCAATTACCCAGCAAACACTAAATGTTCAATATATTTTGTTATAACTTGCAGTTATTTTAATCACACTTTATCCTCATGGTAAT
>NW_012122376.1:5695612-5700612 GCF_000951035.1 Colobus angolensis palliatus | reverse complement strand
AAACAAATGAGACAGACAGACACAAAATTAAGTGCTGGGGGCAGCAAGGCAAGTCCCATAATCATGGGGCAAACTGAAGGCCCGGGGGACCTGGCCATGGTTCCTTTTGCTGAGGCTGCTGGGAAAAGCTTCACAGAGGAGGCCAAGTTTGGTTCGGGCACTGGGGAATGGGCAGCCACTTGCCAGGAGAAGGGGAGAAAGGCGTCAGGCCAAAGGAAGAGGGGAGCAGAGACGTCAGCTTTCCCCAGGAGGAAACAGTGAGGAAGATTCTCCATGCCCTGCAATTTGACTTTATTTGCTTGGGGGTAGTCATTAGGAAGCAGGAAACACAGGCCACAGAGATAGAGTCCTGGACTCTACAAGCCCATCAGGGAGGGGCTGGGGTCTGGCTCCCAGCCCAAACCCAGGCCGGGCTGGGGAACAGTGTGTGGCTCCTCTTGCCACAAGCCCTACTTTGGGGTTTGACCTTTCACCATGCTTCCAAGATCCCAGTTGGCTGGAATGCTCAGAGTACGTTCTGCCAGAGCTTGGTCCCAACCGCTCATTAATGTTCTCCAGGAAACACAGGCCCCACCTCAAACCTGCAGAATCAGGATCTCTGAGATTGATACCGAGGGGCAAGCCCAATGCTTTCTACCAGCTCTGCTGCTGTTCCATGTTACAAAAGAGAATGATAGTCCTCAGTGTCCCCACACCCCCCTCTGCCGGCAGCCCAATGGTACCTTCTCTCAAGGAGTTACTATTTTTAGTTAATAGTTTCAAGAGATTTGCATTCTGTTCCACTGAATTACAGGAAAAGAAAAGTTTCCAAGAAAATTCAAGTATGAGAATCTGCACAACACTAATGTTAGAGTGTTAGAACTGAAACAGACTCCACACATCATCTAACTTCAAGCCGTTTACACTCTACAAATATAGAAAAGGAGGCTCAGAAAGGTTGGTTGACTTGCCCAGGGTCACACAGTAAGCAGAAGAGCCAAAGCTAGAAGTCAGAGCTTATCCTGAGTTTTGCAGTTATCAAGGACGACGTGCATTGAGGAAAAAAGCCCTAGAAACATAGTAATGTTCTTATTAATGACCCTAGAAAAGGGCCTGGTGCAGTGGTTCACACCTGCAAGCCCAGCACTTAGGGAGGCCAAGGCAGGAGGATTGCTTGAACCCAGAAATTCGAGACCAACCTGAGCAACATACTGAGAGTCCATCTTTACAAAAATTTTAAAAATTATGGCTGGGCGTGGTGGCTCATGCTTGTAATCCCAGCACTTTGGGAGGCCAAGGTGGGCAGATCACCTGAGGTCAGGAGTTCAAGACCAGCCTGGCTAAGATGGTGAAACTCCGTTTCTACTAAAAATACAAAAAATTAGCCAGGTGTGGTGGAGCACATCTGTAATCCCAGCTACTTGGGAGACTGAAGCAGGAGAATTGCTTGAACCCAGGAGGCGGAGGTTGCAGTGAACCGAGATCGCACCATTGCACTCCAACTTGGGCAACAAGAGCAAAACTCTGTCTCAAAAAGAAAAAAAAAATTATCTGGGTGTGGTGGCACACCCCTGTAGTCCCCGATACTCAGGAGGCTGAAGTAAGAGGATGGCTTGGGCCCAGGAACTCAAGGCTGTAGTTAGCTGTGATTGCACCACTGTACTTCAGCCTTGGCAACAGAGTGAGACTCTGTCTCAGAAAGCAAAACAAAACAAAACAAAACAAAGAGCCTGCAAAGGGGCCGCCAGTGATGTAAGTAAAGCATTAATTATAGATGGCACCTAAATATTGGACCACAAAGGTCCACTTGGGGTTTCCAGTAACCCATAAAATCTAGTAGAAATGAGACAATTTGTGGGTTAACTGAAAGAGTAGGGACATACCATGTGGATCGTGAAGACCAGCCAATCCTCTGCAGGGCTGGCCTAATAGCATCTCCTCACCATTGAGGCTATTAGGTGGACAGCTGTGGCATTGCCATTGACTCTGTTTCAGAGACCCGGCAGTCCCAGAGCCACTGGGAGCACAGCCACCATTCCCAGACGTGACCTGTGTGGGAGTTGAGGAAGCTCAGGGCCATTGCCAGCTCCTCCCTCTCTTGGTTCTTTGAGAGTGTTACACTTGGACATGCAGCCAAGGTCCTCAGTCTCCTCCAGCCTAGTGAAGATGAGGGGGGAACTGACTGCCCTCACATATGGGCGAGACTCAGAACTCGTGACAGTGACTTTTAGTTCAGTCTTGCAGATAATCACATGCAGACTAATCTACTGTTTTACTGCCACAGAAAGTAGTACATCATTGAGAATAAATAGATGGATAAGGAAATGAATGCTTACAAACATATACAGAAAGTCAGCCTTCCCATTTTGGACTCATTGTCAAGTAACTGGCTAAAGGCTGGACCTGCCTGTTCTGAGAAAAAGATGAGACCCATGGAGTTTTGGTGGAACAAGATAGGAGCAGCAGCACAGCCCATGCAGGATTTCACCTGTAAGGTCTCCTCCCTTGGTCTCTGTGTGAGGTGAAGGAACTATTTTGAGGTCCTTGTTGAGGCTCTCTAGGGTGCGCTACCGCTTCATCCCTCTCCAGGAGAACTGCCCATCCATGCCTTCACAGGGACAACCCCTGCAGCTGCCTTCCTGCTGTTTACACAGTTAGCAGGTGCTTGCTCACTGCTGACTGGACTTTGGGTGAATGCCTGACCCAGTGGGCGCCTCTCTATTGGCTGAGGTGGACTAATCAGAATCTCTGTTCCAGGTATCTGGAATTGGGACAGTGTCGCCTAGAGGTGATGTAGGATTTCTTTTCCTTGGATGCACAGAAAGCAGAGACATCTCGGGTGTTGGCAGAGCAAAGAATGATCAAGTTGGGTTTAGAGAGGTGGAAATGAGGGGCCACAGGGCCCCAGGAATGCACAGAGCCTTGACTTCCTGGTTCCTGGCCATCATGAGGAAAATCAGACTCTTAACTCTGCAGGCTTGGCGGATTTCTCTGTTTAATAAATCCCTGGTTATTGAAGCTAAGTCTGAGTGAGCTTTGCTCTTGGCAATAAAACCATCCTTAAGAGGGCTCCTATTTGCTACCGATAGTGTTTAAGACATCAGGGGAATGGCCGTGGGGGGTGGAGGAAGGGGCATGGGAACAAGGAGGAAGTAAGGGAAGTTCTCCTGTTCATTCTTCTTCCTTGGACAGCCACACCTAGGAGGGAAACACTGGGTGTATTCTTAAGGCAGAACACATTCTTTTTCAGAGGACAAGAATGTCTCCTGGGGCAGTCGTTTTTTAAATGGACCTGGAAAAAACTTGTGAAGCCAGCAAAACTTGCCTGCAATCCCCAGGACCCTCCACTTCTGTCTTGCTGTGCCCTATTTTGTGATCCCTTCCTCTCCTACCAGTGACAGGGATAGTGGGTTGGGTAGTATCCCTCCAAAATTCATGGCCACCAGAACCCCAGAATTGGGCTTTTTTTAAACATCGGGTCTCTGCAGGTGTAACTGGTTAAGGTGAAGTTATACTGGAGTAGGGCAGGCCCTCAATCTAATCACTGGTGTTCTTGTATGCAGGGGAGAAGATACACAGGTACATGGAGGAAAGAAGGCTGTGGGACCATGTAATCAGACTGCAGGGATGCAGCTACAAGCCCAGGGACGCCAAGGATTGCCAACAATCCCCAGAAACCAGGAGAGAGGCAGGGCACAGACTGCCTCTTGGAGCCTCCAGAAGGGACCAAACCTGCTGACAGTCTGATTTCAGAATTCTGGCCTCCTCAACTGGAATAGAATACATTTCTGTTGTTTGAGTCGCCCCGTTTATGGTAATTTGCTATGGCAGCCTGAGGAAATGAACACAACAGGGAAAAGGGCTGAGGGTCTCTCTGTATTGTTGGCATTTTTTTAGGTGACAATAGAGAAGAGGGCAGAGTTTCATACCAGCGTATGAACTACTAATATCGACTCTTCACGCTCCACTGAGAAAGCAATTTTGGAATAAGTGTAATCAAAATGCAAACAAGTAAGCCTGCCTGTTCTGTTTACACTTGTTTACGCTTTTGACAAAAGGAAACATATATTTATTTGGCACCTACTACGTGCTAGGTAATGCGATAGGTGCTTTCGTATCTAACATTTCACTTAATTTTCACAACAATTCCGACCCTGTGAGGCAGGAATTACTATGCCCATTTTGCTGTTCAGGAAACTGAGGCTCAAAGAGCGTGAACAACTGACTACCGGGCACAGAGTTATGGGGACAAAAGTGGCCTGCGCAGAGTGTAAGTGCGGGAGTCCCGGGGTGGGGCTAAAACAGCCAACATCTCTGTCGGCCTGAGCCCTTCACCTTGGAGTCCCTCACGTCTTCATGCGTCTCCATGGGCTCAGCAAGGCTGTGTGGGTGAAGGATGCTAACTAAGATCATTGCCACTCTGGAGGAGCAAGACATGTGACCCACTGTCACATGTCAGGGGCCCTGGGAGAGGGGCATGGCAGCCTTTCTCAGAGGGAGGGATGTGGCAAGGCAGGCCCTGGTGGTGAACCTTGCGGGGGTGGTGCCCGGGAATGATCCGTTCCCCTGTGCATCTCTTCACAGCATGTCATGCCCTCCCATGCATGCTTTCTAACATGGCCCTGATACTTCCCTGGATGATATACACAGCCCCACTGAACAAACAGCCAAGGCCAGAGCAGATCAGAGAGGATGAAGGCCTTGTCCCAGGTTGTACAGCTAAGAACCTCACGACAAGGCTGGGCGTGGTGGTTCACGCCTGTAATCCCAAAACTTTGGGAGGCTGAGGCGGGTGGATCACTTGAGGTCAGGAGTTCGAGACCAGCCTGACCAACATGGTGAAACCCCGTATCCACTGAAAATACAAAAATTAGCCAGGTGTGGTGGCATGCGCCTGTAATCCCAGCTACTCAGGAGGCTGAGACAGGAGAATCACGTGAACCCGGGAGGCGGAGGTTGCAGTGAGCCGAGATCGAGTCACTGCACTCCAGCCTGGGCAACAAGAGCGAAACTCCGTTTCA
>NW_012122376.1:5659438-5695562 GCF_000951035.1 Colobus angolensis palliatus | reverse complement strand
CAACAAGAGCGAAACTCCGTTTCAAAAAAAAAAAAAAAAGTTTCACGACTGGCCTCCTTCTCATGTGATACTTTACTCCACTGCCAGGGGGAAAAGCCAAATGATCTATGTTAGGCGGAGGTTGCAGTGAGCCGAGATCGAGTCACTGCACTCCAGCCTGGGCAACAAGAGCGAAACTCCATATCAAAAAAAAAAAAAAAAGTTTCACGACTGGCCTCCTTCTCATGTGATACTTTACTCCACTGCCAGGGGGAAAAGCCAAATGATCTATGTTAGCAAAATACTTCCTACCTCAACAAAACTCGAAAAGTTTAGAATAAATCAGTTAAGAGACAACTGCTTCGTGGCGGCCATTGATTTTGGCTGCTCAGACCCCTTCTCTCTCCCCACAGCCAGAGGAGAGTGACTGGCCAATCAGCGGGCTGCATTTGCTTGGCCACTATGATTGGGTCAGGAAGTGGCTACGAGCTGGGCCAATCACAGGTCATTAGTTTCCGGCTGGCGCTGGGAGTGGGTGGGGATTGGCTCTTGCCAGCTTAGAGAGAAAAGCCGACCCCAGAGCACGAGCCTCAATGGGCAGTGGGTAGGGGAGACCTTCTTCCTGGATCCACCTCTGGCTGAGACCAACCCATCAGAATCCTACCTGTTACCTGGGCAGCGAATTCCTATTATTCCCGAGCTGGTTTGAGTTGAATTTCTGAAAGAATTGCCATGAATACAGGCGTTATCCCACAGAACTGGACCACATACTTCTGGGTATTAGCTGAGATAAACTAACAGAAAAACTAACAGACCCACAGAACTGGACCACATACTTCTGGGTATTAGCTGAGATAAACTAACAGACCCAAAAATGAGTCATGGCTCCAACAAACAAGCTGATTTCACATTCATGCAAATAGTGCAGAGCAGTTCGGGTGGATGGTGGGGTAGCGGTGAAGGGAGAGAGGTCAGGGCTTTGTTCCCCACCATCACTGGGACGGAGGGCAGAGACCCTCACAACCTTGACGTATGACTTCTGAGGTCATCCTGGGCATGAAAATTGCCAATGGAAAGGGTGAGATCACAGAGGACTGGATGTGGGAGATCTTTACGAGTCAGGCCTGGGATCAACAGATACCAAGGGGTGACCTAACCCTGTTAAAAGCAAGGAAGGCTGGGAAATGTATTTGGCTAGTGTCCAGGAAAAGAGGAAGCAGGTTTTGGTGACCAGCTTCTGCCAGATGTGGAGATCTTCAGATCCCATTGCCTCCCTCTGTGTCCCTGGCCTGACACTCCCCTCCTACCTAGCACCCATCTTTTTGAGCAAGCTCAGTAACCCTGGGGGAGAGAGAGCCCAAGGCTGGGGGCCCCCTGAACACCTCAGAAAGGGCCACTGCAAGCATGTCCCAGGCAGAGCTGCTGTCCTAGAAGCATTATTGGGAACCACAGCTGGGAGGGCCCGCCATACAGATGCTTCTCTGGAAAGACTTGACCGCTGAGGCACGTCCTGAGAGTAGGTCTCCAGGGCCTTCTGGGAGTAGTTCTGTGAAAGCCCCTCAAGGGAGAAAGAGCTCTCTCCACTCACTCTCCTGCAGGCCATCTCAGCCCAGCCTGCTCCAGCTCTCTCTTACTGCAGCACCTTGAGGAGTTCAGCCAGATGGTCTGGGACAATGGCAGGCTGGTGGGCATCCCCAGATCACCATCATACAGTCTGAGGCTTTTCTGGCTTTTCTTGGTTCAGCATATTGAGTGCCAAGGCTGAGCCTTGGGGCTCTGGGATGCCTCCTCATCTCCAACAGCCTCCTTGAGCCCCGTGGAACATGCCTGGGGACCAGCCTTCCTCCCTTGGGTTGCTTTGAGGGCCTGTGGCTTTGCAGACTCGAAACAGTCAGTCTTATGTGCAGAGCCTGCTGTCCCTCTCTACTTCCCACCAGGCCAGGAAGTTTTGACCAGGCCCTTTCTATCCAACAAGGAAAACTGTTTCCGATGATGCCTGTCATTTTCCTCCTAGCCTTGGCATGACCCCCAGACCTCCACCCCCAAAGCCACAAGAAGCAGATGGCTACAATCTGGTGTTGAAACCACCGGGACCCTCAGCAGCAAGAACCCTAGATGCCAGATTATCGTGGCCTATCTCTCAGCCTAGCAGCACGGTGCTTTCTCAGCATCTTCCTCTAGGTTAAATATCTACAGCATTAATTATTACAATTTATTAAATCTGGAGAAATAAAATCTTACTGCACTCCCCTTGCCACTGCCCTGTGCCCCCACCAAAATGGAGTATCTTATTTTGCTAACTGCTTAAACATAAAACTCCAGAAGAAAAAAATTGTCCCCACAGCTCATATTTTTCATCATTTGGTCATTAAATAGTGATGGATATAAACCTATAAAGAACCTAAACTGAACCTTTTAACAATCCATGAGCAATACTATCATTTCTTTAATAGAACCTGCTGACCGTGCCGCGCGCAGACACCATTTGTCATTTTCAGCACGCAATAATCAATAAGTTGGCTTGAAAATAAATAATATAACAGTCACAATATATTATCTTTCAGACTGGCCTTATGCTAACCATAAAATGGGACTAAAACAAGAGAGAAACTTTTACATAAATGTTAAAAAGTCAGGGACATCACAGTGAGGACTGATGCATGAATTAGGCCCATGCCAGGGTCCCAAATTTGCTGTGAGTTCTGTGAGCCTCTGCTGCCGCCCACTGCCTCCACTGTTAGAGTAATGATGCAGCAGCCAGGTGGTGGAGTCACAGTCAGCATAGTGTGTGGGGGCCAGAGGTGACAGAGTTCTGTCACAGGCTATATTACCCAGGTGCAGACTTTCCGACGTCATTCCAGGTACCCTAGAGCATAGCTTCAAACAGAACCACCTGATCGGTCATACACCCAGTGCCAGCTCTGGGTGGAGGTTTGCTTAGTTCCAAGAGGAGGCCATAGTCCAGATTCAGCTTCAGAGATTTTCATTCTGTGGGAGAGAAATGCCACAAAGAATGCAGGCCAGCAGGTGGCATTGGTGGAGAGTGGGTTCCGGAAGCAGCAAGGTAACGGCTGCAGATCACAGTGAGCTTGTCGTCATCTGGGATAGGATGAACCTTAGCAGCCCTCAGCAACTCAGTCTTGAGTCTGCTGACCATCTGGTGCTGCTCTTCAAGAGCAACAGAAAACCCCCTAGTTTGTTCATACGTTCTTTCATCCATTAATTCATTCATGCGTCCATTCATTCATTTAACAAAAAAGGTATTGGGAGCTAAGTTCCAGGTGCTGTGCTAGTTGCCAGGAACACAGCAATGAAGCAGACAAAATTCCCTCTGCTCCCCTCCCAGAGCTTACATGCTAGTTGGCGCACTACAACAGGCAGGATACGTAAATCCATCTGACGGGGGTGGTCAGTGCTAGGGAGGACTGTAAAGCAGGGCAAGGGGACAAGGTCAAGTGTGTGCCCTTCAGATCAGGTCTTTCTTGGTTCCCAGGTGCTTAGGCCTTCACTCTGAGTGCCCCATCCAGCCTCGCACCTGCCTTTGGCTCCCTAACTTCTCTGGTAACCAGTCTCCATGGCGTCCTGGTGACACCCCATGCTGTTAGCACCAGACCACCAGAAACCACTGTATGGGAGGAGCCCCATGCCCTGCTGTGAGGCAGGCAGCACTGTCCCCACTGCACAGCTGGGAGCCCAAGGCTCAGGGGCAGTATGTGTTTGGTAAGCAAATTTTGCTTGGTGCAAATTTGGTTTGGTGACCAAATGTCCCTGTTTGCCTGGGAATTTCAGTGCTGAAACTAGCACAGTCCCGGGCAAGCTGGGATGAGTGGTCATCCTCAAGCAAGTGGCACAGCTGGATCTCAACTTCATTTGGGTCAAAGCACTTTCCACCATCCCCTTGGGGGCCATCTTCTCACTAAGGCTGGTGCACTCCTGGGACATTCTCATAGCAATTTGGTTTCTCTCTTATTATTATTATTATTTTATTTTTGAGTCTCACTCTGTCACCCAGGCTGGAGTGCAGTGGCATGATCTTGGCTATAGCAACCTCCATCTCCCAGGTTCAAGCGATTCTCCTGCCTCAGCCTCTGGAGTAGCTGGACTACAGGCATGAACCACCATGTCTGACTGATTTTTTTTTTTTTTTGTATTTTTAGTAGAGTTGGGGTTTCACCATGTTGGCCAGGCTGGTCTCAAACTCCTGACCTCAAGTGATCCACCCACCTCTGCCTCCCAAAGTATTGGAATTGAAGTTGTCAGCCACCGTGCCTGGCCTCTCATAGCAACTTGAAACAGCAACCGTCACTAAAAGTTCTTAGATGATTTGGGCTTATCTGCACAGAATTTGGAGTCAAACAGACCTAGGATTCAATCCCAATTTGGGCATTCAGTAGCTGGGTGGCCTTAGTCAGGCTACTTAAACTCTCTGAGCCTCATCTGAAAGTGAAGGTAAATATGCATATTTCAGCAGGGTCTTGATGCGAATTTGACATCTTGCAAATGACCTAGCCAATGGTAGATATTCCATAAGTGGTGTTGTTATTAATACCTAGAGGGTTTTATCCCAGGAACTAAAGGAAAGAAGTCCTGTTCCTAGGGGAGGTGTGGAGGTAGAAACGAGTGCTGCCACATTTATTATGAATCAGCTCGCTATGTGGAGCCAAAAATACTCTCCTTGGGTAGCGTCTCTGTGACTGATATTAAAAATGACTGATTTAAGAGAAAGTGCTTCACCCTTGTTGCAAACTAAGAAGGTAGGTCTGGAGTATTCTCAGCCTTAAATGCTGCCAGTATTTCATCTTTGGGTAGTCATAAAGTTAAAGGTTAATAGGCTGTACAAATGACAGAGTTTAAAGGGAAAGATGGGGAGGGGCCGGGGAGCTCCGGGCAGCCGCTGGCATGTGGGAGACAGGTGGTGACTCACCTGCAGGCAGGAAATAAGGAGGTGGGGCTGACGCGGCCTTCTCAGCCCCTTCTCATCCCCTTCTCATTCCTGCTCCCATATGGAAACTCCTTATTCCAAGAGCTCTTTTCCTCTACAGGGATTTCTTCCCTGGTAGGACCCGAGGGCACGGGGCATTGGAGACACAGGCTGGGCAGCCTTATGAAAGCCAGTGCTTGATTTGTGTCCTGAGAAAGAGTGCCAGGAAGCAAGGGGACTGAGGCTCTTGGAGACCTGGGAAGAAGGCAGGAGGGTTCAAATGGAATTGCAGTGAGCCCCACTTTCATGAGGCTGACCTTGTGGTCAGAGTTTTGGTTCTCAAATTTGGGAGCACATCAGAATCACCAGGAAGATTGTTACTTACTCAAAGGCAGATTCCTGGACTCCAGCCTGGAGATGGAGCTGGGGCCTGGGCATCTGTATTTTTGTAAATTCCTGCCCATCTCCCAGGGTGACTGTCATGTGGCTCTAAGACAGATGATCCATGGGCATGCCTTGAGAAATCCTGAATCAGTCAATGCACTGGAGTCTAGTTCTAGATCCAGATTCCTGGCCCTTCAGTAATGAGGGGCTTTGGGGATTATTGTGCCGCAAGCTGCACCCAAATCAGCCAGGTGCTGTTAAATCTGAGTCCCCACTGGGACTTCGTTGGCCACACAGAATCTTGAAGGTGTTAACAAGCGGCCAGGTGTAGGGACCTCTGCCTCCCACCTGTTACCAATGGGGAAGTAGAGACAATGCCCAGGAATGACCTGCCCAAGGTCAACCACATAACAGGGGAGCCAGCACTTGGACTCCCCAGTCTAGGGTTCTTTCTACTGCACCACAGGCCTCTTCTTGTCATTGGCAGGGGCTTGTGCTCGTTTCATCAACCACTGCCATGGAGCCTGGTTTCACCCATTCTCGCTTTCTACACATACAAGGCCAGCTCTCTCCTGCACTCTGTTGGGACTGACAAAGGGTGTGTGTGAAAATATCCTGACTGCAAGTGCACACATAGAGCTCCCTAGAATTCACTGTTTACCTCCAGTCTGAGGTTCTAGATGAAGCAGGAACAGAGCTGTCTGTGAACACAAACTTGTTTGAGGAGGGGAAAAATGTTATATTTAGTGAAGCAGAATCCTTGGCAGAATCCAGAACCTTCCAGAAAAGACTTTTTAATTTCAAATGCACCAAAAATATCTTTTCTTGCTAAGGAAATTAACAGATTACAAAGTGCATTTATTGCTCCACCTCCTTAGATCCACATAAAAACACCATGAGGTAGTGGGTACTGTTCCACTTTAAGGCTAGAGAAACTGAGGCCCACAAAGGCTAAATGACTTGTCCAAGGTAACTGTATAAGCAGAATAATGGCTTCCGAAAATGTTCACACACTAATCCCCTAAAGTGGTGAATATGTTACCTTCCGTGGCAAAAGGGACTTTGGGCGTGTGACTAAGTTAAGGATGTTAAGACAGGGAGATTGTCCTGGATAACCCTTGTGATGACAAGAGTTTCTATAGGAGAAAGAGAGAGGGAGGCAGCAGAGTTTGTGATTGATGTGAAAAAGACTCGACCCTTCTTGCTGGCTTTGAAGATGCAGGATGGGCACTATGAGGCAAGGAGTGTGAGCAGCCTCCTGCAGTTGGAAAAGGCAAAGGCACGGAGTGTCCCCTAGAGCTTCCAGAAGCTCAGCCCTGCCAACACCTTGATCTTATCCCAGTGAGACCCGCTTTGGACTTCTAATGTGCTAAACTACAAGATAATGCAGTTGTGTTGTTTTAAGCCGCTGAATTTGTGGTACTTTGTTTAGAATAGCAATAGGAAACTGATACAGTCACACAGAAAGAAAACAGCAGAATTGAACCCAATTCTGTAGGCTCAGTCCAGGACCCCTCTATTGCAGGGACCAGTGGGGAGGTGTAGACACAGGGGAGGGGAAATGGTTTGTGATGCCCAGTTACTGTTGCCCTCTGGGAGCTGAGGATCACAGCAATGGGATGGTAATTATTCAAACTCCAGCTAAAGTCCAGAGCAGAGAGAAATTACGTCCTCTCTCTTCTCTTCTCAGTCAGTCCTGAGCTCTCTGCTCCACAACCCCAGCCTCCACTGTGCCCCTGTCTATAGGACACAACTTGGAGGCTCAGACTTGCCCAAACCCCACATGGAGACGTTGGTCCCTTCCTGTTGTCCCAGAGCAGGCCTGATGGGAACCAATGCGGTGTAAAACTCCTGAGTGGCTAGCAGCTCTCTGTCCTGTCTCTGTCTAGGCCAAAGCAGTAGGTGGCCCCTCCTCTGGTCTGTCCTGGGTCTGGGGCCCTGGTTGATCCCCCAGTCCTGTGTCAGCCTCTCACCTCAAGGCTCCAGGACTGTCCTGGAAAGGAGCTTCTTGCGATCAATCTTACCACGGTCTCCATGAATTTTAAATAATAGCAGCTTTGCTCTTTCTTGCTCACTCCCTGGGTGCGTCAGACTGCAGCTTTTACAAGATCATATTTCTTCACATTTTCATACAATTATTTTAAATGGACAAGATAATGTTGAAATTCTTATTTAAAATGTATGCAGGTAGAGAATGAACCTTCCTGCTTTTTATATTTAACACCAGACGGAGCAATAGAGGGGAATTTTAACAACAGAACTGAAGTGGAAGTGTCTTATGCGTTCATGATGGACTATGGTTTTAAGCAGCTGGTTTTCTTTGATGAATAAATAATTATGCCCAAAATAGACAGGTTGGCCATTATCAATCTCATTTTAGACTGTGCACATTTTATTGATTCTTAAGTACAAGAATTTTGCCATTTTCACCAAAGGGTGACTGTCCTAATTAAAATGTAAGTTAAAAAAAAAAAAAAAGTTTCAGCAGTCTTGTCAGAGCCAGGGTGGCAGAGGGCCTAGTTTCTTCCAGAATGAATCCTTTCTAGACTAATGATCCCCAGAGATACTTCACACAGCCAGCCCATCTCCTGAGCAGCCAATGAGACCAGCAGAGACCCTGCTAAAATGGGGCACCAAGACACACGACCCAGCCTGGGTAGCCATCAGCCTTCTGTTTGGTTTCTGTCTATGTGACCCCAGAAAACAGGGGTGTTTGACCTTCCCCCTTCCCCAGTTCACCCACTCATTTGGGTGTCTCATATAAACATTGAGGAAATTATCTTTTGTTTTTTAATTTAAAAAATTGTTTTACTTTAATGCTTTTTAGACATAGGGTCTCACTATATCGGTCAGGGTGGTCTTGAACTCCTGGCCTCAGTCCTTCTGCTTGACCTCCCAAAGTGCTGAGATTACAGATGCGAGCCACTGTGCTTGGCCTCTTTTGTTTTTTAAACGCTTATTTGGATTTTATAAATAGAGAACATCATAAGGAAGAAAATTAGGTAATCTTACTGCACAGTTATTTGGTTTGGCTCTGTCCCCACCCAAATCTCATCTCGAATTGTAACCACCATGTGTCAAGGGAGGAAGGTGACTGGATCATGGGGGCAGTTTCCCTCATGCTGTTCTCATAATAGTGAGTGAGTTCTCACGAGATCTGATGGTTTTATAAGGGGCTCTTCCCCGCTTTGCTTTCTTTTCTCTCTCCCTTCCCACCATGTACGAAGCGCCTGCTTCCTGTTCTCCCATGATTGTAAGTTTCCTGAGGCCTCCCCAGCCATGTGGAACTGTGAGTCAATTAACCTCTTTCCTTTATAAATTACCCAGTCTCAGGTAGTATCTTTATAGCAGTGTGAAAATGGACTAATACGCAAAGATAATACATATTGACCTTTTGCAAATAAATGAAGTACACTTAGAAAGTTCAAGAAGAGAGAGAGAAGTGACTAATATTTATACAGCACCCACTATGGTTTTAAGTATACAAAAATCGTGTAAGACAGACCCAGTTATTACCCCTGATTTATGGATAAGAACACAGATGCAAAGGGAAAATGAACATGGCCAAGATCACCCAGGTCAGAAGGGGCAGTGCTGGGATTCGAACCCGGTCTCTAGTGGAACAAGTATGCCCCACTGCCTCTTACATAAAAGGATATTTTTAAAAATTATTTATTTATTTATTGAGACGGAGTCTTGCTCTGTCACCCAGATAGGAGTGCATTGGCTCCATCTTAGCTCATTGCAACCTCCACCTCCCAGGTTCAAGTAATTATCCTGCCTCAGTCTCCTGAATGGTTGCAATTACAGATTCCCACCACCACACCTGGCTAATTTTTGTATTTTTAGTAGAGACAGGGTTTCACCATGTTGGCCAGGCTGGTCTCAAACTCCTGAGCTCAGGTGATCTGCCTGTCCTGGCCTCCCAAAGTGTTGGGATTACAGGAGTGAGCCAAGGCCCCACCAGGATTTTTTTTGAAAAGCCACTCACTTCTCCACTCCATCCCACAGAGGGAATCACTGTCAATAGTTTCTGGTAATTTCTTCCAGAAAAAAAATAAATGCTTTCAATTATATCATGTTCTGCTTACAGGTGTCAGAAATGTGAAGCTACCAGCATGTTTTCTCATCAGCAAAATGGTGAATTTTTTAGAAACTTCACCCCCAGCCCAGCTTCCCTGGGGCAGCTCTCTGGTCTGTTTCACGGGCTGTGGTTCTGTGTATCTGTTTGTGAAGAGAAGTCTCATTGCTAAGGGAAGCAGCTGAGTGATCATTTGCTAGGGTCATTCCAGGCTCAATGCCCACGTTCTAGAAACATAACATCACCCAAACACAGAGGAGGGCCCTAGCTGCCACTAGAGGAGATGGGGGCAAAAAGGGGGTCTATGGCCATTGGGGGAGGCTCCAGCCAAGGCCAGATTTGAGCTGGAGCTGCAAATTAGTGAGGGAAGAAGAGAGCGGTAACCACCAGGAATGAATGTGGCACAAAGTGACAAAATCACTCTGGAAAGTTCTTTAAATCAACCTCAAGTGCAGATCCCTGCCCTGTTTATTTGCCACGTGGAACACTGACATGTTGTCTCCCAGCAGGCCCACCTCACGTGTAGAGGATTTTCTCAGGCAGGGGAGCAGAGCACCATCATGAAATAGCTGACATTTAGGGGCTGGGTGGTAGGAAGAAGACAAAACTTGCAATCCAAAAGTCACATTCAACTTCAGTGTGATTCTCACACTCAGAGAGGGCCCCAGAAACAAGGCTTTGGAGGGAAGAACAGGGTCAGGTCCTGGGTCCCACTCTCACCCCAGGGCATACACTCAGACAGAACCAATTTCCCTCACTGTCTGTCTCTTGCAGCATGTACTTACGTTGACCTTATACAAGATGCAATTCCTCTGTGATGGAAAATAACTGCAGGTCATCAGGAGGCCGGGCCTCCTTGGGAGCCATCTACTTGTAACAATTCAGCTTTTACGAATTCTAATGGGTCACCAGATTTGCCATTAGTAATGATGACAATCTTTTGGTGAGCCTACCTAATGCCAGATGTATCCACCTAACTTATTTGCTATACCAACAACCAGTGAGAAAATGGGGCACATATTCAGAGTTTTCCTTGATGTGTCAGCCACCTAGAAAGGGGGGTTTTCTTAGTTCTGTAGCCATTTCTACTTAAGGTGCTATCTCCTATGTTTGAGATTTACAACTAATTCTGATACAATTTCAGTGGAATTGGGATGGTTATGGCTGTTTTTCTTTGATGGAGAACCAAAACATGTGACTTGAGTGAGTACTTGCCTTTTATTACCCATCCCTGTCTGTAAAATATCTGGTTTATGTGCCAAGGAAAGTATAAACATATGGCACAGTATTGGTTTTTCAGTAACTTGGCTTAAGCCAGAGGGGGGAAAAATCTCATCTTGACACTATTTATGAAACAATTAATGTTGTCAACAGCCTTTCCACCTGCTGAGTTACACATAGCCTTCTAGACTATGAGGACTCCAAGAAGTGTCAACAATTCTAATATGAACTGTTGAAGCAAATCCATTTGAAAGGACTTATTTCTACGACTTATAAAACCTGATGATAGATAGCCCTTCAACTGTAGAGCACAAAAGATGCCTTATTCTCCAGCAAAATCCCCTCATCATAAAGCTAATATCCAGGTAGCAAGCAATGATGATATGCCATCCATTTCTGCAAATGGTATCTCACTTAATCCTAACAACAGCCAGGTGAGGTAGGTATTGCTATTGTTATCTTCCGTGTTATAGAAGAAGCTAGTTCTCATTGAGGTTAAGTAACATGTTCAACCTCATGAAAGTACTTAGAGACTCAACAAGGATTTTGGATCTGATCTTTGGGATCTAAGGGAGTATATGCCCCAAAGGCAGGTCCCCCAGGAGGACCTAGGGTGAACCTCACCTAAATAAATCAGACAGTTCCAAATTTCTTTGTTTAAAACTCAGATTCTAGAATTCAGTGTTTTTAAAGACAAAATACTGTGAAATACTTTCAAAAACTGTTCACCAGTCTCTTACAAATTTAAACGCAACCCTTGATGTAGTTTGGCAGTGTCCCCACCCAATTCTTATCTGAATTGTAGTTCCCGTAATCTCCACACGTGGTGGGAGGGACCCAGTGGGAGGTAATTGAACATGGGGGCTTCCCCTTATAAAACCTTCCCCGTGTTTGCTTCCCCTTCCACCATGATTCTAAGTTTTCTGAGGCCTCCCCAGCCCCACAGAACTGTAAGTCAACTAAACCTCTTTCCTTTATAAATTACCCAGTCTTGGGTATTTCTTCATAGCAGTGTGAGAATGGACTGATACAACCCTACTGTATGACCCAACAATTTCACTCCTACGTATTAGTCAAGAGAAATGAAAGCATACGTCTACACAAAGACTTGCAAAAAATGTTAACAGTCATCCTAAACAGAGAACAAACCAAGTGTGCATCAACAGATGAGCAGGTGAACAAATAGAGGCACGTCCATACAAAGGCATACTAGACTGCAAAAAAAAAGGAGTGAACCACTAATACCAGCAACAACTTAGATCACTCCAAAAACATTCTGCTGAGCTAAAGAAGCCAGACACAACAGAGCAGATATCAAATGAGTCCATTTAGATGAAATTCTAGAACGGGCAAAACTAATCTACAGTGACAGAAAACGGGTCAGTGGTTGCTCGAGGCCAGGGGAGAGAGAGAGATAGCAATGAAGCAGGAACTTTCCAGGGACCAGGAAATGCTCTTTATCTTGATTGTGGTAGTGGTTACAAGGGTATATGCATTTGACAAAACATTGCACTATGTACTTAAAATTGGTACATTTTATGGCATGCAAATTTTACTCAATAATGTTGATTTTTTAAAACGCAGGATGGGGCGGTTATGTTGAAAAGTAGCACGATTCTCAAGGTTAGAGAACCTGACTGCATCAGCCTAGCAATTTCTTGGACTGGCCGCTTCATGCCTCTGAGCTCCACCTTCACCTTGCATTAAATAGAGATGAAGATACTAAGGCTGTGCTGGGTAGCATGAATTTTGGCTGCACAGAACAGAAATCCTATAGCAGACTTCCCAGAGGCATTTTCAACACCTCCACTTGTACCTGGTTGGCTAAAATCAAATAGCTTGACAATCCTAGCTGCAAGGAAGGCTGGGATATATAGTTCTTTATTCCAGGCAGAAATGTGCCCTCCTAAAAATTGGAGTTTGTTACAGGGAAGAGGAAAGAGGGTGCTGGGGGAGGTATCCAACAGCCTCTGTCCCAAAGATCTCTTCTTCCCAATTAATCTGAGGATCCAGATGATTTCACTTATCCGTTCTGTGGAGCACAGTGCACATAGTTACCAGGCTGGTTATTGATTAGATATGTATTGATTAGATCTTGTTGATTATTCCCCATCCGTAATGGAATGTTTTCTATGCAAAAGCCGTTGCTTTAGAATTCCACTAAAATAGCACCTTCTTCCACTGCTTTTGCACCAAACTTAATCACTCTCCCAGGAGTCAGAGATCCTGGATCATCCAATTGGTCAAATCTAGGTCTCATCTTCAATAATTATTAAAATAATAATAAATGTTGTAACAATGATCACAGCAGACGTTAATGAGCCCACCCTGTGTGCCCACCCCCTGTGTGTCAGCCCACAGTGTGCCAGCCCCCCCACGTGCCAGCCCCCCTTGTGTGCCAGCCCACACTGTGTGCCAAGCACTTCATATGCATGTTCTCACTTAACTTTCTCCACAACACCCAGGTGTTTCGAGGGGACATTTACCGCGTTCAGGCCACCTGACATGAGATACAGGGGACTCACACCATCGCGTGGATCTTGGAGGTGGAGGCAGAGGAAGCTGAAGTGGGGCGAATCTGTTATCTTCCCATTGTTGGTGGCTGGGATGAGGCATATCACCTAGGCTTGATCTATTAGATGCTCCCAGCAGAGACTTTGCACCTTGGGAGAGAGGTGCAGGGAGGCAGGCCAGTTGGTGTTGTTCCCAGCAGAGGCTGCAGAGGTTGGTGGCCATGCTGGTGAGGGCCTGTGTTGGTGGCTCCCACAGCAGCCATGTCCTAACTGGCAAGCCTGTCTGGTGGGACTCTGTGCCTGCTGCTGTCTGGACAGCCTTGTTTCCTGCTTTTTTCTGAGCCAGTTCTCCAGCTGTCCTCTCTCTTCTTGACTGGCCCCATATTGTTGCCTAATCCCACTGCCACTGCTGCAGGGCCCACCGTGAGTGTTCTAGGGTCTAAGCGGGGGGTGCTTGAGTCAACTCTATAAAGAGGTGCAAGACTGGTCTCCTTCACCAGTACACCTGAGTCCTACAGCCATGCTGTCTAGGCCCAAAGTCACTCAAATTCTGTGTGTTAACAGCTCCTCATTCTGGACTCAGTCTCTCTCTGTATCAGGCTCCAAGTCAGTCCATGGGGTTTGGAAGAGTGGGGCAAACACCATGCCATTCCATGTCTCTTCTCCTCTCATCTCTCCTTCTAGTTGAACAAAAACAAAATAAAACAAAAAAGTCTTACTCCTCTTTGTATCAAAGCCAAAGCTTCCATCCACATCAACTTACTAAATAAGAGACCACCAGGTTGCCAGCTTAAAAAAGAGTGCTGGGCACAGTGTAATCCCAGCACTTTGGGAGGCCAAGGCGGGAGGATTACTTGAGCCCAGAAGTTCGAGACCAGTCTGGGCAATATGGTGAGACCTGGTTTCTACAGAAAATACAAAAATTAGCTGGGTGTGGTGGCTTTGCCTATAGTCCCAACTACTTGGGAGGCTGAGGTGGGAGGATTGCTTGAGCGAGGGAGGTAGAGACTGCAGTGAGCTGTGACTGCACCACTGCACGCCAGCCTGGGTGACAGAGTGAGACCCTATTTTAAAATAAAATTAAAAAGAGCTACATTCTAAATCCCATTGTGCACCTAACTAGGAACCACCGTAATAATAAATACACTGTACCCATATGAACGCACACTGGTGAGTGTGATTCTCAGATGGAGTCTTCGGGAATACACACCCCTGCGCTTTGACTGAGCTGGCTGATCTTGTCCTCGCACAACCAGTTTAATTTATTCTTAGGCCGGGTGCGGTGGCTCACACCTGTAATCCCAGCACTTTGGGAGGCCAAGGTGGGTGGATCACCTGAGGTCAGGAATTCAAGACCAGCCTGGCTAACATGGTGAAACCCTGTCTCTACTAAAAATACAAAATTAACCTGGCGTGGTGGTGCAGGCCTATAATCCCAGCTACTTGGAAGGCTGAGGCAGGAGAATCACTTGAACCTGGGAGGCGGAGGTTGCAGTGAGCCGAGATCATGCCTTTGCACTTCAGCCCAGGCAAGAAGAGCGAAACTCCATCTCAAAAAAAAAAAAAAAAAAAAATTCTTAACCATCAGCTTCACCATTAAGTGACTTTCCAATCTACTATTATTTGTTCAAACAAACTACCATCATTTTGTCCTTAGATTTCAAAGCAAATTGATGTTCAGCAGAAGCCCACACTAGATCTTCTGTGTTCATTTTGTGATTTTATTACAAATAGCATCCATATTTTATCCTCAAATACTTTCCTTTAAATGTTTTATTTAAAATGTACTTTGCTTTTTAAAAAACAGAACATTTTTTTTCTGATTACAAAAATACTTGCTTATTGCAGAGAATTGGAAAATTATACAAAGTACTAAGACTAAAATAAAATTACCCATTATCTCATTATAAAAAAAAATCCCGAAAGTTTTATTATATTTTTCAGGTTCCCTGTCGTCTCCCCCAGCACACACACACACACACACACCCCTTCCCTGTCTCTGTCAAACACACATTGACATAGTATTTTTCTTTTTAACTGTGTGAGAACTTTTCCTTGTCATTAAGCAGACTTCAAAAATCAGTTTTGATGGCTTACATAACATTCTATTCCACTGTTTGGCTATACCACAGTTTATTTAACCGTTTGCTTATTTACATTTTATTGTATTACAAGTAATAGTAGAATGTATGTCTGTGTATTGGTAGGTATGAGTGTGTTAAGAATCCAGCTTTTTTTTTTTTTTTTTTTTTTTTTTTTTACGATATACTGTATTCTAAAGGGAAACCCCTGGCTCAAAATATTTGGATTTAAGAGCTCTTGATCCATATTGCCAAATTATTTTCTGGAAAACTTACACTGATTTATTCCCAATGGTGAGGTGTAAATATATCATTTGATGTTCATCCTCACCAGCATTAAGCATTAGCTTCTTTTCTTGGCTTTGCTAATTTAATAACAGGCAGGTATTTCACTGATGTTTTAATATGCATTTATTAAATTCATAAAGATTATGATCTGCTCATTATTTCTGTGACTTGCTCCTTATATTCTTTGCCTAGACTTCTACACCTGTTAAATATTTTTGTAATGGCTCATAAATCCTTATTTTTGTATTTATTTTGGAGACAGAGTCTCACTCTGTCACCCAGGCTGGAGTACAATGGGGCATTCATAGCTTACTGCAGCTTCAAACTCTTGGGCTCAAGCGATCCTCCTGCCTCAGCCTTCTAAGTAGTTAGGACTACAGGTGTGCACCCACTCGGCTAATATGGGGGCTTGCTATGTTGTCCAGGCTGGTCTCAAACTCCTGGCCTCAAGCAGTCCTCCCACCTTGGCCTCCCAAAGTATTGGGATTACAGATGTGAGCCACCATGCCTAGCCCTATAAATGCGATATATACATATATATTTTTGGACGGAGTTTCACTCTTGTTGCCTAGGCTGGAGTGCAATGGCGTGATCTTGTCTCACTGCAACCTCCACCTCCCCGGATCAAGCAATTCTCCTGCCTCAGCCTCCCGAGTAGCTGAGATTACAGACATGTGCCACCACGCCGGCTAATTGTTTATATTTTTAGTAGAGATGTGGTTTCACCATGTTGGCCAGGCTGGTCTCAAACTCCTGACCTCAGGTGATTCACCCACCTTGGCCTCCCAAAGTGCTGGGATTATAGGTGTGAGCCCCTGCACTTGGCCTTGCTTTTTATATATTAAGGATATTGACTCTTTGTCTTATTTGTGGCAAGAAATTTTTCCAAGCGTTTTTCTGTATTTATAGGCATATTTTGATTGCATATTAAGACCATAATTTTTTTGAAAAATTCTAAACTTCCAATTCGATAATAGAAATAAATGCAGAACTTTGGGCTTGGTATGCAGACTCTCGATTTACAGAATCTATTTCTTTCACAAAGTAGGTACAGGTTTAACTGACAAAGTAGTTCTTCATAGACTAACTTCTGAACTGAAGTGAATCTTTGTGAAAGACATGGAAGTCAGCTCTATGTCTACAATGACCTTCCCTTTTTGGAACTTTCTGTGTGTTTCCCTGTGGTTCTCATGCCTTCCCTCTCCACTGCTTTCCAATGGTCTTTGCTCTTACATAAACTTCTTCCCATCTCACCTTAGTCTCTGCATTCAAGAAATCGTCCCTGCTTTGGGTGAATATTGTCTCTTATTTTCCTCCCTCTCTGTTAAATATCTGCTGTCAGAAAGGAAAGAGATGGCCCTTGTAGTCAGGATGACCTGGAGTCAACTCCATGTTTGCTGTGTGACCTCAGACAAGGTCTCTGAGCCTCAGTTTCCCTCTTTGTAAAGCATGATTATTGCAGGGTTTAGAGTTCAAGGAAGTCAGACCAAGCACAGAGCTGGGCTCAGTTAGCAGCTTCTTTTATAAGTTTGGCTTCCTGAGTCCTTTTTCCTTGAATTTTAAAGACCAGGAAATGACATGTCTTTTCTCCCAGAATTCTTCCCACTCTTCTGCCCTGTAGCTGTTATTCATTAGCTGGGTAACTTGCCAGAGCACTTAGGGATACAATGCTTATACTATACTATTAAAGGTGAAGTTTTCTTGTATTATTTAATAATGATATTTTTTGCCATTTTTAAATAATGGAAAATGTGTGAACTGTGTCTCTCCCCCTTATTGCCAGGTGCTCCAGCACTGTAAATTGAAAAATAACATTTTAGGGAGTAATATTCCTTCTTCAGGTCATACATCATATATATGTCATCTTCATTGTTTAATTGATGCTTTAATTCCCCCATTAAGATACAAGCAGAAATAAATTTCACTTCCTTCTCTATAGATGCAATTTCATTTCGATCACATGTGTCAGTTGGAGCAATAAAACATCAATTAAACAATGAATTTCTGACAAATACATGGCATTTGATGCATAATTACCTCCCCCACCCAATCTCACTTTCTTCAAGGCAAAGGCTTCCTCAGCCCACTTATGTTCCAGGTTTCACCCCCTAAAATAGAGCATGAACTTTTCACCTTTCTCCCCACCCACAGGACAGGAATCTTGAATACAGCCCACCAAAGAGGAGCTGGGCTGGCAGGGATCTTCTAATCATCTTGGATCTTCTAATCATCATCTTGTTATTGAGATGAGTCTTGGGAGGCAAAAGCCTTGCATGACCCCACCGCCACCCCACCAGGGTGCAAGCCAGGGCTAGAGCTCAAGTGAGCTCACTTTCTGCCTCAGATTCATCCCAAGAAAAGCCAAGAATGCAGGGGATGGGGTGCATCTCAGAGAAGTGAGGCTCCCTGGGAGTCCCAGCACCTGGCTGGGAAGGTGGAGCATAGAAGCCCTTCTCTCCATTTCAAGCTCCCTAATGCATTCCACAAACAGGGTTGAGGGTTCTCTGTGTGTGGGGCTCTGTGTGGGTCCTGGGGACACTGGCTGTGCGTTTGGTGCCATGAGAAATGGATAAACCCAGTGCGACGAGGGTAGGGGGAGAGGTGGAGCCCAGAGCCTGGGGAGCCAGAGGAGGGACCTATGCAGGAACACGGGAAGCACGTCCCATACGGACTATTGAATGGATTAGGACATTCAAGAGTCAGTGACTGCTTCACCACCAGAGCTGCCATCCAGTGCCTGGACTGGGAGCAGCACTGTAGCAAGTCGGCCACCTGCCCAAGCTGGCAGGCAGGCCCCAAGCTGGACGGCCGGAACCATAATCCCAAGAATGCTAAATGTTTGGGGACCGAGGCTGCCTCCTGGAACCTAACGGTGGCTCCTTTTTCAGGAAAGGCTGTCATGATTCCACTACAGTGTCTGGTGGAGGGGAGTGGAGGAGGCTGGGTTGGGGGGGTGGTGAAATGGGCCGTGCCTGAAGTGTCATTTAAGGGGATGTTTAACTTCCACTCCCTGTTTCTGAAGAGTAATTTTCTGCAGAGACAGGAAGAATAATAGGAGGAACTTGGCTCATTTTGGCAAATTGCTCCAATTTTCCCACAATCTCAGCCCCCTGTCTCACCTGCCCCCACCTGTCTATTTGGGCCACTTAATGTCCTGGATTCAGACCTAATAGAGGCTGTTTGTTTGGCCCTGGCTCAAAGGCTAGACTTGTTTTCAGGACAGAAGCTGGAAGAAAAACCAATCTGGACATCTAAATCACAGCCAGGACTCATTACATAAATGATATATTTACACAATTGATCCCTTTTCTACTGGGTAATTAATTCGGCATCGGAACCCTTAACGATTTAATCGTCATATGTTTAAACTGAAATGGTCGCCACAAATTTCCAAAGACAAGACGCAGATTGAGGAGAGGGCCTTCTTTTGTCCTCAGAGTGGGGGTGGCCTCCCTTCTTTCAATATTGCCATCAAAAGGAGAAAAACCTGCTGCTAGCCCCGAAAGGGCTGACACGTCAGGACCGTGTCTGTCTGGGGGCATGCCCGTCTTGCTGGATTAGGCCATTTAAAGGAGGAAGGGGCCAGGTGCGAAGAGAACTGAAATCCAGAAACCGTAGGTGGGGCTCGGCTTCCACACTGGATAGGACAGGCCTGTGCCTACCCAGATGCCCTGAATCCTGCTCACTCCATCCCACCTCTGCACCCTGGCACTGCTTGCTTCAGGCACTTCGGCTTCCCATGGCAAGCAGCTGTGACTGTTTTGGAGGAGAGCTGAAGCCACTTTGCCCCAGTGACCAGAGAGCCAGAGGAGCCTGGGAGCTCATGTCCTCCAGGGCAGCCTTGAACACAGACCGCCTGAGAGCAGGAATAGGAAAGGTCCAACGCCGGTACCTCTGACAGGGACAACCCTGAGGCATGACTCACCCATCAGAGCTCCCGGGAGGATCAGGATGAATCCCCACAACTGCAAAGCTGTGGCCAGGGGTTGGACAGGTTGACTTCCCTTCCCTCCCTGCCCCGTGATCCCTGCCTCTTCCCAGTCTTCCTGGGGGCATTTCCTTAATAAACCAATCCTTCCCTCAGGGCCTGCTTTGGGGGAACCCAGCTGAGGACAGCTACTCTCTAGCTGAGAGATGCTGGCAAGGCTCTTACCTTCTCTGTGCCTCGGAGGCATCCTTCCTAAAAGGGGGCACTTAGAGAGTGTGTGCCAGGAAGCTGGCATGAAGGCACTTTCCACACTTTGTCTCACTTAATCCTCTCAGCAACTCCAAGAGGAAGCTACTTCCATTATCCCCATTTGACAGATGAGGAGGTGAGGAGCAGAGCAGTTAAGCCCTTTGTCCATATTCACACAGCCGGTGTAAGGGCTGAGTGTTTTGTATCCCTCCCCAAATTCATGCGTTGAAATCCTGACCTTCAATGTGATGGTATTAGGAGGTGGTGCCTTTGGGAGGTGATTAGTTCATGAAGATGGAACCCGCATGAATGGGATCAGTGCTTTTACAAAAGGGACCTCAGAGAGCTAGCCAGCCCTCTGCCCGCCATGTGAGGATACTACGAGAGGATGGCCATCTATAAGCCAAGAAGAGGGACCTCACCAGACACCTGGCACCCTGATCTCAGACTTCCAGGCTCCAGAACTGTAAGAAAGAAAGAAACAAACCACAGGGTCTCTGGTACTTAGTTACAGCAGCCCAAACTGACATAAAGAGCTGGTGAGTGGCAGTGATAGGATTCAACCCCAGGCAATTTGGCTGCAGAGTGTACCATTGACATCCCTCCCTCATGCATAGCACAGCCCACGCAGCAGAGATATGCTGAGGACCAAGAGAGGGCTGTGGAAGCACTGGTGGCTTACAGAGGGCCTGGGATCACTCCAGGACATCGGAGGCCCATCTAGCCCCTTGTCTCACCTTAATCCCTAGAGAAGAAAGGGGAGCGTGTCGAGGTCTCGGGCATATTGCCACTGCCTCGGTGCACACCTCATAGTTCTTCAGAGAAATGAAGTCACATGCCTTCCCCACTTAAGTCCTGCAGCCTCTCCTGCCTCCAGAGATTCCATGACCCATGGACACCTCTCCTCCACACTCCCCCACTCACACACATATACATACACAGCCCCCAGAGTGGCCAAGTTGGCCTGCTCTCTTTGTGGATTCAAAACATTTGTGAATAATCAGGAGGCTGAGGTGGGAGGATCACTGGAGTCCAGCTGTTCAACACTAGCCTGGGCAACATAGCCAGACCCCTGTCTCCACAAAATTTTTTAAAAATTAGCCAGGTGCAGTGATGTGTGCCTGTAGTTTCAGCTACTCTAGAGGCTGAGGTGGGAGGATTACTTGAGCCCAGTTTGAAGCTGCAGTGAGCTATGGTCGCACCACTGCACTCCAGCCTGGGTGACAGAGCAAGACCCCGTCTCTAAAACAAAAACAACTACAAAAACAAAAAACAATAACAACAACAAAAAACATCTGTGCAACATAAGGGAGTAGAAGCTTTGTCCTAATGTCATGACCAACATTTGGTGAGAGAGAGAACAGGCATGAAGTGTCTGCACCACCTCAGGCTTCTTGGCTGGGTCAGCCAAGGAGGCAGCGGTGGGGATTTGATGGACCAGAGAGCCCTTGGCCAGCTCTATCTTCCTAGATTTTTTGTGACCCTGCAAACCCAGTTAACTGCTGAAGTGAAATATCCCAAGCTTTTGGCTTCATACCTATGGGCATTGTCTACCAGGGATATGGTATAGCACAGGTGTGTCCAATCTTTTGGCTTCTCTGGGCCACACTAGAAGAAAAAGTATTGTCTTGGGCCACACATAAAATACACTAACACTAGCAATAGCTGGTGAGCTAAAAAAAAATCTCATAATGTTTTAAGAAAGTTTATGCATTTGTGTTGGGCAACGTTCAAAGCCACCCTGGGCCATGGGTTGGACAAACTTGTTAAGTTTTAAGAGCATGGCCTTAATATCAGATAATGTACATGAAATATTTAGCACCACAACAGGCTCCTGCTATAAAACACACAAGCTACCAACATCCTGAGGGGGTTGTTAGTCACGTACACTTTAGTAAGGATCAGTACAACTCTTTCCAAATTGACAGATAGGTGAGATCAAGTTCTTAAACTACCCTAACTAGAAAATGGAAGTTTGAGTAGGTGAGTAGAACCAAGTTCAAGAAAGTCATTGGGGCAGCCCCCTAAACTGGACATTTTCTTGCTTCTCTTCCTCCAGACCTACTTTTTCTGCTTCATTATGCATACGGTGAGTAAAAGGTGTCCAAACATTTGCAGCCAGTGGGCACTGTCATGTGTTACTGGGGATGAGAGAGGCAGAGAGAAGGAAGATCAATTCCCAGGAAAGGAGGTATCTCAACAAATTGAGAGCCATTCATGCTGGAAGTGAGAGCATAGAGGCCATGGGCATGAGGGAAGGCAGTGTGGCTTGCAAACAGAATGCTGTACAATACTTGGAGCTCGTATCCCTGTGCCCTACTTCTCCCCTTATAGCTTTGCTTCCTCGGGCAAATCGGTCAACCTCTGCTTTCCCAGATGCAATCCAGCAGAAATATTAAGATGTAAGAGTACTGAATGAGATCGCATTCATTCAACATGTACCTCACACTACGCCTGCCCTCAGTAGATGCCCAGGACATTTTGATGAAAGAGTGATGAAGGAAAATTTCACTTTTTTGCTTAAGGCTTACCCTGATCAGTAGGCTTAATCTCTAGGTTTGGCAATCTGGAAATAAAATCTATAGTTGAAGTCAAATTATGTGGGAGGCTGCACACTAGAATTATTAAATAAGAGAATTGTTCTGTAATAGTACGGTATTTTTACAATTGCCCTTTTAAGAAACAGCACACCATTAATTACCATTATTTTTTCCAAGTCTAAAATCTTGTTCATCTCATTTACTAATTTGTCTTCCCCACCAGAATGTGAATCTCAGGAGATCAGGACCCTCTGTCCTGTCCGTCTGTCTCCCAGGGGATACGCTAGAGCTGGGCACTCAGAAACTACTTGATAAATACGCATTTTAGAGTGTGTGCCCAGGGTTGACTCATAGTGACAGTGGAACACCAAGTGGTGATGCCATAGTGACCTGGTTGACAAAGTAGGGACCAGGTAGAGCTGGACACAGAAAGATCACAAATCCCTACACTTTTAGGACATTTATATGTTTTAACAGAAAAGAACTGCGTTAGAGTTTTGAAATTACAATTTATATGCACACATATGTATATATATAAACATACCAGCAGGTCATTTGTTCAGCATTATGCTTGAAACTTCAGAGATATTATTAATCTGGAATGGGTCAGGCCAAGAATATTCCAGATAAATTACTGTCCATTCTACACTATTATTTTCTCTTAATCTGATTATTCTCTACTCCATATATTTAAAACCAGATTCATCATGATTACCCTCTCTATCAATCGGCTTGTGCCATGTAACAAACCATCTCAAACTCAGTGGCTTAAAGTAACAACCATTTATAACTACTCTTGTGAGTCAGCTGATCTAAGCTCAGTTCTGCTGCAAGCTGAGTGTCCAACTGGCCTTGGCTCCTTACCAAGGATTGGGCTTAGTTCTGTTCAGTCTGGGGCCCATCCTAAAAGGACAGCAGCTACCACAGGGAAATTCTCTTAACCACTATTGCACAGAAGGGCAAGGTCCACCATACAAGTACATGTCAAGCCTCTACTTGCAACACGCCTGCCACCATCTCATTGGCCTAAACAGATCAGGTGGCCAAGACTGAAGTCAGGATTGGTCGGATACAATTGCCCATCATTAGACCAAAGCAAGTCCAGGGCCAAGCTTGATATCAAAGGAGTGGGAGGTGCAATCCTCCCATGAGGTGGCGAGTAGGGGGTGTGTGTGACTGTTTTGAATAGCTATTGAACCTGTCATATCCTCAGACCGAGTTTTCCTCTTATGTTCCCCAAACTATTGTGTTTCCTTAGTTCTAAGAATATATGTGCTTTTATATTTAACATTTCTAAAAATGGGATATAAACTACACCTAATATATACATTTATTGTAGTGGTTTCTTGTTTTTTTTTCTTTTACCTGAAAACTTGTAATTAAATTGATGGTGCATCTTAAGACTGATATTGTTTTTAGAAACGTAGACATTATTTATTTATTTTAAATTCTATTTGATTGGGGTAGGAACGCTTAGTGTGAGACCTACTCTTTTAACAAAATTTTAAGCACACAATACAGTATTGATAACTATAGGCATGATATGGTACAGCAGGTCTCTAGAACTGATCTTGCTTAACGGAAATCTTGTGCCCATTGATTAGCAACTTCCCACTAGTCCCTAACCCCAGCCCCTGGAAAAATAAAATAGGGAATGCCATTTTACTCTTTTATTTATTTTTATTTTTATTTTTTGAGTTGGACTATCACTCTGTCACCCAGGCTGGAGTGCAGTGGTGTGATCTCAGCTCACTGCAATCTCTGCCTCCCAGGTTCAAGCAATTCTCCTGCCTCAGCCTCCCCAGGTAGCTGGGACTACAGGCACGTGCCACCACACCCAGCTGATTTTTGTATTTTTAGTAGAGACGGGGTTTCTCCATGTTGGCCAGGCTTGTCTCGAACTCCTGACCTCAGGTCATCCACCCGCCTTGGCCTCCCAAAGTGCTAAGATTACTCACGGCGTGAGCCACCATGCCTGGCCTCTGTTTCACTATTTGATTCTATGTATTTGACTATTCCGGATACCTCATATAAGTGGAACAATGCTGTATTGGTCTTCTGTGGCTGGCTTGTTTCACTCAGCGTAGTGTCCTCCAGGTTCATCCATGTTGTAGCATGTGTCAGAATTTCCTTCCTTTTTAAGGCTGAGTAATATTCCATTGCAGTATCTACCATGTTTTGTTTATCCATTCATCTATTAATGGATGTTTAGGTTGTTAACATATCTTGGCTATTGAGAATAGTGCTGCAATGAACATGAAAGTCCTAATATCTCTTCAAAATCCTAATTTCAATTCTTTTGGATAAATACCCAAAAGTGGCATTGTTGGATCATATGTAGTTCTACTTTTAATCTTTTGAGGAGCTTCCATATTGTTTTTCTATAATGGCTGCACTATTTTTGCATTCCCACCAACAGTGCATAGGGCCCTGATTTCTCCACATCCTCGCCAGCACTTGTCTTTGTTTTCCTTGAGAATAGGCATTCTAACAGGTGTGAGGGGATATCTCGTGGTTTTCATGTGCATTTTCCTGATAATGAGTGACATTGAGCTTCTTTTCATACATGCGTTGGCATCTGCACATCTTTCTTTGGAGAAATGTCCATTCAAATCCAAATTGGTAATTTACGACCCTCCTCCTGAATGTGTTCATCTCAAGCACCTTCAACTGCTCCCTCTCCCTGACTCCCATGGCTAATTAGTCACAAGTCCTGTGACTCTGCCTTCTCAGTGTCTACCCTCTGATCCAGTTTCCTCTTCCATTCTCAGGGCCATTTTCCTGGCTCATATCCTCATGCACTCTGCTCTGAACTGTAGCCATAACCTCCTGCCTGGTATCCCAGTCACCAGACTCTCCCTGCTCCCCTCCAGCCTCACTCCATGGCAGATTTATCTTCATGAACTACAGCTTTGATCCTGCAGCCCCTTACTTCCACATCTTCTCTGGCTCCCCATTGCCACAAAAATATCCCAGCTGGCTATCTTTCTATTAGGATTCTCATGACTTGGAGACAACTTCCATTCTCACTGCCCCTTCTCTCACACAGACTGTGCTCCAAGTACAGGAGAGGGACAACCCCTCTGTGTCTCCAAACATGCTGCCCCCTCTGCCTGCTGCCTGGAATACCCTCTCCTCTTTCTCCCATCAGGGCCTCTTTCTCCCATCTGTGCTTATTGAAAGCTCCATCTTAGAGACCTACACCGTATCTCTGTGATAGCACTTATCCTGTTCTGACTTGACATTTTAGCTTTCTGTGGCCCTTATCTGAATCCTGCCCTAGACAGTAAAGTCCCAGAGAGCAGAGACTATTCAATTCAATTGAATTCTTGCCCCTTTGCAGGGTTTTAATGCACGGTGGGTGCCTGTACATGTTTACTGAATTAAATTCTATTTTTAGTACTCTAGTCACCCCATATTCCAGAAAAACAACGCATACCCCTGGTGGGGTCAGCATGCAAACCACACAGATCACAGCATCCTGCACATTTAAAGATAATCAGTTTATCTGATTGATCATGACAATCCTTTCATAGTTTTAGAAAACACTTATGTCTTTCAGGGACAGATGTGCAGGGCTAGAGTTGCTCTTGGGCCTCCCATTTAGGGAGAAAATTGGGGCAAACTCTTGTGTTGAAGTGACATCCTCCTTGCTGCCGTTTCTGAGAAAACCAGCCTTATCAAAGGTCAGTTATGAACTGTGAGTATGAGAATGCTGTCCTCTTTCAATTCTGTCCAATCTACTAGAGTTTCTACAGGAAATGAGAAAAGCACACTACAGAATCATAGCACTTTCAGGCTGGATCTATCTGCTGCAGCTTTTCACTTTATGGATGAGGAAACAAGGAAAATTGAGCTCTTCAGAGGCAAAGGAGTCAGCCAAGCCACACAGGTGGCCAGTGATGAGCAGGACTAACCCATATTCAGCCTTCAAGCACTTCCCCTGTGTTAGGGACTGAATATTTGTGTCCCCTCTCCCAAAATTCATATGTTGAAATCTAATCCCCAATATTATGGTATGAGGAGGTGCGGCCTTTGGGAGGTGACTTGGTTATGAGAGTGGAGCCCTCATGAATGAGATTAGTGTCCCTCTAAGAAGAGACACTGAGTGATTATATCTCTCTCTTCACCACGTCAAGTTACAAGAAGGTGGCCATCTGCAAAGCAGGAAGAAAGCCCTCACCAAGAAACCAACTGCACAGGCACCCTGATCTCAGACTTCCAGTCTCCAGAACTCAGAGAAATCAATGTTTGCTGTTTAAGTCACTCAGTCTCTGGTATTTTTGTTATAGCAGCCTACGCTGACTGAGGCACACTGTCACTGGCCTCCTGCCGTCTGTCCAGCCTTAACGTTTGGTCAGTTGCCATTTACTGAGCATTTATTAGTGACAGATTCCATGCTTGGCATTCTGCACACACAACCTCACCTCAGCCTCACAACTCCCCTGACAAGTGGCCTGTCATTTAGACAAGGGGCCTGAGACTTAAGAGAGGTAAACAGCTTGCTAAAATTCACATAACCTGTAAGTGACGGAGATGGAATCTAAAGCAAGCTCTGTCTGATTCTAAAGCATTTATTAGGTAACTGCTTCTCACTTTCCAGCCCAATTCCTATTCCCTGGCAAGTCCATTAGAACCCACACCAGGAGGAGAGAATTTTCTTTCACGACATCTCAGAAAAACTGAACCCTCTGTGAAGACCTCAGCACAATCTGGCAGCCTCTCCACAGCTAAGGGCCTGGTACCAATTTCTAATCAATGGATTTGAGCCAAGTTGTCAGGGAGGGCAAAGTCTTGGCAAACTAGATGAAGGAGAGAATGGCAAGTTGTTTATCATCGCTGGGGCTTAGTATTTG
The DNA here is from genome assembly GCF_000951035.1 of Colobus angolensis palliatus. Taxonomy (NCBI): domain Eukaryota; kingdom Metazoa; phylum Chordata; class Mammalia; order Primates; family Cercopithecidae; genus Colobus; species Colobus angolensis. The sequence continues at coordinate 5,668,521 of NW_012122376.1, read as the reverse complement.
TTTTTGTTTTCTCAAAGGGAATAATAGAGACCCCTGACCACAGAGTCGGGAGGAAGATGTGGGAGACTGAGTGAGAACGTGCTTTTCAAAGTATATGCCTGACACTTATGTGAGGCACAGCAGGGATGACCTGAGCAGTTCTGGGTGCACCAGGATCCCCTGTGGGATGCTCAGCTTTCACCTTACCCAGGTCCTTGCTTCCTGTTGTCATCTGAATCTCTGTCACCTGGTTTTTCCTTGTGTGTGGAAGGGAACAGAAATATATCCTATGGTCCACAATTCTACTCCTGGAGATGCTGAACAGAAATGCACACATATGTTCGTTAGAAAATATATATCTATCAGTTGTATGTATAACTTCCCCAAACTAGAAATCGCCAATAGGTCTATCAACAGCAAAATGAATAAATACATTTTGTTGTATTCACCCCATGCAATACGAAATAGCTATGAAAAAAAAGAAAAAACTTAAATTTGCGTGAAACAAAATGACTACATCTCACTAACACAATCTTGAACAAAAGAAACCAGACACAAAAGATAGAAAACTACATATGATTCTATTTATATAAAGTTCAAATGGACCAGGCATGATGGTTCACACCTATAATCCCAGCACTTGGGAGGCCAAGGCGGGTGGATCACTCGAGACCAGGAGTTCGAGACCAGCTTAGAAAACATAGTGAAACCCTGTCTCTATTAAAAATACCAAAAAAAAAAAAAAAAAAAAATCAGCTGGGAGTGGTGGTGCATGCCTGTAATCCCAACTACCTGGGACACTGAGGCACAAGAATCGCTTGAACCTGGGAGGCAGACGTTGCAGTGAGCTGAGATTGTGCCACTGCACTCCAGCCTGGGTGACAGAGCAAGACTCTATCTAAATAATAATAATAATAAAATCTTAAAAAATAAAGTTCAAATGCAGGCAAAACTAATCCATGAATTGTGATTATTCTTGTTGGAGATGGGGGCAAGGATGATTGGATGGGAACACAAGGAGGCCTTCTGGGATTCTGGCATGTTTGGTTTCTTAATCTGGGTGCTGGTTTTATGGGAGTATTCAATTTGTTAAAAATTGCTGGTAGTTCAGGTCCTCATTAACCACCTCCTAACAAGCCTCCTAGCCTCCTGGTCCTCCCTGCTCTGACAAATCCTTCACTCTGTTTAAATGGTCTTCCTAGAGCATAAGCTGATCAGGTCCTCTTGCTTCCTGGGGCAAATCCTTCTATGGCTCCCCATTGCTTAAGTCTTCAAACCCTAATAGGTATAAGAAATACCTAGAGGACTGTGCTTATTAGTTATTGTCTCCTGTTTAACAAATTACTCCAAAACTTAGTGGCTTAAGACATACACATTTATTATCTCACAGTTTCTGTGGGACAGGACCCTCAGCTTCATGGTCTATTGCAAGGTTCCAATCAAAGTGTTGTCCCAGGGACTGTGTTCTCATCTGAAAGCTTGATTGGAGAAGGATCCACTTTCAAACTCACAAAGTGGTTATTGGCAACATTGAGTTTCTCACAGGCTGTTGAACTTAGGAATTCAGTTTATCACTGGCTGTTGGTATGAGGCCACCCTTGGTTCATGAAAACATACAAACTGAGAAAGGAATAGAGAGAGTCAGCTAATGCACAGAAGTTACAATCTTGTAACCCAGTCATGCAAGTGACATTCCATCACCTTTATTGTATTCTGTTGGTTGCAATTAAGTTACTAGGTCCAGCCTATAATCAAGGGGAGAGAATTACACAAGCACATGAATGCTCAGAGGTGGAGATCACTGTGGGCAGGTGAGTTGAATTGTGTCCTCCAAAAAGACATGCTGAAGTCCTCACTCCCCAGTATCTATGAACTGACCTTATTTGGACCTTGTCCTACCAGAAGCTGGGAGACAGGTATCCTTCCCTAGAACAAATTCTTCTTTGGAAACTCAGAGAGAGCATGGCCTTACTGACTCCTTGATTTTGGACATTTGGCCTCCAGAATTGTGAAACAATAGATTTCCATTCTTTTAAGTTCTCCAGATTGTGGCACTTAGTTAAGGCAACCCTAGGAAAGTGATACAGGGGTGGTGCTAGAAATCAGCCTACTACATCTAGCAAAATTGCAGATTCCTGAGCCCATACTCTCCTTACTGCCATCACAATGTGATACGATGGGCTTTGTGGAAAGACCTATTGATTTTGATGCAGGAATTCAAGGGCCCACAATCTCTGATGCAGGAATTCAAGGGAAGCAGTCTCTTTGGCCCAGCTCTGTTCCCCATACTCTAGTTCTCTGTGCACCCAACCTCCCCACCACAAATTCTATGGCTATGCTCTGACATTTTCTCTACCTCTTTGTCCTTCTCCCTTCTCTACCTGATAACACACTCATCAAGACCCTGGTTGATCACCTCCTCCAGGAAGCCTCCACTGATTACACTGAACCACCAGACTGAATTAGTTGTTTCCTTCTCTGTGATCCCAGATCACTTTGTGCCTAAATGTGCTAAAGGCACTTTGCCTCTCACATTGCATTGCCGTTATTTGCTCCCTTTTCACTTTTCATTTCTAAGCTATGAGTGCCCCAAGAACAGAAGTTGTGACTGATTTAGTTTTGTACCCCCATTATGGAAGTTGTGACTGATTTAGTCTTATATCCCCAGAGCCTGGCACAATGCCTCCCCAGGCGTATTGCTAACTAAGTGAATAAATGAGATGACTCTTCATGGCTGCTCAGGCATTGTTGGGAGGAAGCTTCAGCCACTCCTCGCCTGGCTGTCTTTAGGAGTCATCTTGGCTTATATGACATGACCTTTGATTGTTCTGATTGTGCTACATTTGTGTGGCAGAAGTGGTGGCTCAGGGAGAATGGGTCATTCCTTAGTCACTGAGGGAAGAAGCACAGAATCAAAGAACATCAGAGCTAGAAGAGAGACATCCTGGATAACAGCCCAATGTGGGCCATGGGGACAGGCTTCACTATCGAGGGGCTCAGCTCTGATGTGGCTTGCATGACCTCACTGAGGGCTACATGGGCTAGGCTTCCCCCTATTCTGTAGGGAGAGAGTTTCTCATATACAGGAGGCTGAGCCAATGATCCTTGCATCCCTCACCCCCTGCCCAGCCACCAGCAGAAAGAGGAACTATGTAGGGAAGGTTGGGGGAGCCCCAGCTGGGTCACTGGACCAGCTCCATGGGGCTCTCAAGACAAGAGGCATTGGAAAGCTTGTACCTATGCGTGGTGGCTGGGAGGTGAATATTCTCATAACCACTTTACTGAAATAGCACTAATATATTATACAATCTACTCACTGAAAGTTTTAGTACAGTCATGGAGTTGGGCAACCACCATCACAACCAATTTTAAAACATTTTCATCACCCCCAAAAAGAAACCCCATACCCGTTTGCAGTCACTCTTCATTCCCCTTATCCCCCTAGCATCTGCTAATCACTTATTTCCTTTCTGTCTCCATGAAGTAGCCTCCTCTGGACATTTCATTTAAATGGAGTTAAACAATATGTGGTCTTTTACAATTGGTATCTTTCAAAGGCTCATCCACGTTGTAGCATCTATCAGTGCTGCATTCCTTTGTATTGATGAATAATTTTCCATTGTATGGATAGGCCACATTTTCTTTCTCCATTCATGGGATGTGAAATTTCTTTAGGTTGAGAATCCCATTGGAACTTGATGAATCTAAAGTTGACTTAAATGTAAACCAGATGTGCCACTCTTCTGCTAAAAATACCCTGCACAACAAAACAGATGAATTGCACAGATTCATTGACACAAAGAAGCAGACTCAGAAAGAGTACATACTGGACATGGTTATTTAGATGAACTTCTAGAACCAGAATAACTCATCTTTAATTATAAAAATCAACAGTTGTCTCTTAGGGTGGGGTTTGGGGGAATTGACTGCAAAGGGCCAGGAGAAAACTTTCAGGGTGGGGAAGTACAGTTAAAAATTACTCAGGGGGGCCGGGCGTGGTGGCTCAAGCCTGTAATCCCAGCACTTTGGGAGGCCGAGGCGGATCACGAGGTCGGGAGATCGAGACCATCCTGGCTAACACGGTGAAACCCCGTCTCTACTAAAAAATACAAAAAATTAGCCGGGCGAGGTGGCGGGCGCCTGTAGTCCCAGCTACTCGGGAGGCTGAGGCAGGAGAATGGCGCGAACCCGGGAGGTGGAGCTTGCAGTGAGCTGAGATCCGGCCACTGCACTCCAGCCTGGGCGACAGAGTGAGACTCCATCTCAAAAAAAAAAATTACTCAGGGGTATACACTTGTCAAAGTTTATGAAGTTGTATCCTCAAAATTGTGGATTTTATTGCATAGTAAGTTATACTTCTTCTCCCCTAATGAGAACTCTGAGGATAGAGAGCAACCTGCACATAATTGCACTTGAAAGATTCTTGGTTTGGGGAGAAAGACCTTCAAAAAATTTTTTTGTAGAGACAGGGTCTCACTGTGTTGTTTAGGTTGATCTCAAACTCCTACCCTCCAGTGAGGCCCTCCCACCTCAGCTTCCCAAAGTGCTGGGATTACAGATGTGAGCCACTGTGCCTCCCTGTAAGAAGAACTTTCAAAGAAGACAAGGGAACCAGGAAGAGAAAGGGGGACATGGGACAGCTGGCTCATTTCTGGATAGAAGAGTAAGGCCTCCTTGAAGTAAAGAAGCAACTCTTGGGGCATCTCTCCATTGTAGAACTGTGTTAGCTTTCTCAAGGCAACACTGCAAGAACAGACTTTGGCCTGTGGGTTCATCTTGAAGAATGAATGAATGAGGAATAATAGCACAATAGCTAGGACTTATATAGCACTTACTGTATGCCAGCCCTGTCCTTGTAACAACCCTATGAGGCTAAATGTTTTAGTACTCTCTCCAGCTCTTCCTTGTCATACTCGGGACCTCAGTTTCCTCATCTATCAATCAGAAATAATAATAGTACTTACCTCACCAAGTTATAATGCCTGGCTTCTAATAAGGATTCAATGACTGTGAGCTGATATTACCTCTGTGTAACTGTTACCCTCACTGTCATGAAAGGGTTAGACATTTAGTCACTCTAAGGACATTGTATGTGATGCAGGAAACATATGTGATCAGCCACAGCTTGGCTATGACCTATTTCCCAGGGCTGTGTATTATCTAAGGGTCAGTCTTTAGCCAGAGGGAGATGTCATTGACAGCATTTCTGGTGGCATCGAGAAAGGTGGGAGAGAACTTTCGAGGAAAGTTCCAGTAAAGAGCTTGTGTAGCATGTGTAGGTCGCACAGTTTCCCCAGGATCACAATTCCAGGCTTTTGTCCATTCGGCCTTCAAAGCAAAGACCTGCACATCAGAAGAGGTGGGTGGTAAAATGAGGCCATCAGGGCCAGGGCAAACTATGTTAATTGTGGAGACCTCCAGCCTGGGAACTTTGCAGCTTTGGCTAGAAGCCTAAGCAGTCACCACCCCCTCCATGGATAAGGAGGTGGGCTGTGCCAGGAAGCTGCTCCAAGGAGAAGGACTGCAGTATGGCTATGGAGGGAAGGAAGCAGCCTTCTCTTAGGTGAAGTCCTGGAAAATATGGAAATGCTCCCCTCCTTTGGGATGCGCCTTGCTTACTGACTTGTGTGTGTGCACAAACGTGTATGTGCTTTGTGTGTGTGGTGGGCCTGGGGCAGGTGAGAATGCCATGCCAAGCACTCCTGTATCAGGCCTCATGCTTTTGTGTAAAAGTTGGGTGTTAATCACTGGCATTCTCCAGGCCCCTTCTGCCCTCTTGGCTCCTTGTCCCAAGGGTGGGTGGTGTGGTGTAGAGACCCGCTCTCACAGCCCATCTGCCTGAGATTAGCCTGGGAAAGGTCCCTCAAAGGTCTTATTCCTTGGGCTCCTTTAGGTTTTGTAAAATGCAGCATCAAAAGATCTCAGATTTTCATTAAACTCTTTAAAAACAGCTTTGGGGTATGATCAGGTTATTTGAAGGTCCCTAATCAAATGCGCCAATTCTCTGTAAGGGAGCTGTGCATCCATCCATTCATTCATTCATTCGTCTCACTCAGGTATTCAGGCATTAACACAAGCGTTTCCTGAGCACAAGCGTTTCGTCCGCTGGTTGGCCGACGGCACTGAGTCCTGGGAAGACGAATGAGGCAAGCCCGTCCCCTCCCCGCGTCCTTCCTGGAGAACACCTAGCTTGAGGTTAGGACTGGCGCCTAACGGATAGAACGAAACTAGGACCACAGAATGGGCCCTAAAACAGAGGCAGGAAAAGCGGGAAGGAGGATGACAGGCAGGCGAGACCACTTCCTGTCGTGGCCAGGCAAAGATCAGCAGAGATCTGAAGGTGATTTCACCCACTTCTTCTCCCGGGATCCAGAGAAAAAATGCTTTTGTTCTCTAACAGCGGCGGCGAAGGGCGAGACCTCAATGGTTTTTAAATGTCTTGCGCCGGGACAGGGGTTTCTCCAGCGGAACCTGCAGGCTTGGTTCAGAGGCTGTCCCACAGAGGGCGCTGTCTGCCTACTTTGAATGGAGTCGTGAGCGCAAGAACGCTGGCAACACCCCTCGCCAGAGGGCGAGTGAAGGGCTGAGCCCACGCCCAGACCCGACTCCCACCAGCTTTCTCTAAGGGGAAGGGAAAGATCTACTCAATGTATCCCTCTGTTCAGCCCAGCAATCCCTAAAACTGAGAGGATGGGCTGAGAGTGCTGACACTGGGGAAGCTCCTCTCCCTGGCCAAACACAAGCACATAACAGCGCCCCTGGGAGGGGAATCAACCGGAGAACTTGGGGCGACAACCGGAAAGCCGGGAACGGGTAGCCGCACAGCAGGGAACGTGGGCTGCTGTTCCGGACTCTTCTCCCGCCACACTGGGCTAGACTCCCCATCTGGGTCTAGCCCTGGAGTTGTGATCAACCACGTGTCCCCCTCCCCAGACAGAATCCTCAGCATTTTCGGCGACTTCTGACGGGGCGCTTCTTTTTCAGGGGAGATGACAAGCTTTTCCACCTGTCCCAGTTTAAAGGCGACTTTCGTGCGTCAGAACTCTAGCCAAGTTTACATGCGTCTGCCCTGAATGGTGGAGCTCCCAAAACACACGGGCACACACGCAGGGGTCTCTCCACACACACTCGGCCGCGTGGCAGGCTGTGTGCAGACGGTGCCCACCCAACCCTCATAGACCTACGTGCATCGAGCTACTTCCGCAGTTGGGGAAAAATGACCTCTGGGTATCCAGCAGCGGTTGGGCGAGCTAGGCCCAGTTTCCTCCTCTCTGGGCGCGGGTTTCCACTTATAAAATCCAAGTATGAGACCCATCCTGCTGGGGTCTCAGGGCAGTGATCCTTTCCAATCCAGATTTTGGATGGTGTAGCGTTTTGCATTCCAGTAAAGCCCTGTGTAAACTCAAGGGAGTAATAACAGTAATTGTTTATGGAAGCGCCATTTACGTTTCCAGATTTCCAAAGCAAAAATGGGGCTCGCTGCTGTAGATGAATGCAGAAAGAAACATTACATATGCCCGTCGAGATTTGGAGGGAGAGGGTCTGACGCCCCAGGACCGAAAAACAAAATCTACGTCTCAAGTGGGTACCCCACACGGTCACGTCTGCCAATGCAGGGCGGCCTTGAATTAGGCGAGGCTCAATCTAACGAAAAAGAAAGCGGTGGGGAGGTAAAGGGATCCCAAAAAGCCCTCGTATGCGGGAGCTTCACCGGGGTGGAAGAAGGTGAGGCCAGTTTGTCACCTTTCTCTGATAAGAAAACTGTCTCTCGGGAGGGGACCCCACAAACAATTCTGATTTATTTGACGTTTAAATCTAGAGTCTTAAATGGCTGCCCCATGGGCTTCTTGTGCGAACCGGGGAGCTGTTTCCAAAGCCAATGGAATGGAGTGTCCTTGCACTAAGCCATTCTGCAAAGGTCCAGTGTGGTTCTCTAAGGACTTGGCTGCTGTCGAGCCGCGCAGCGCATGCCTCTGCTTGCTGCGGCGGAGGAAGTTACGCCGCTGCGCCTTCGGTTCACCTTGCCCCTATTAAAGCGTTAGTTAGGCAGCTCCAAACGCCGGCCGGCCGGAGAGACTTCCTGGGAGAAAGTGCTGTCTTCTGGGTCACAGACTCTGAGTTGAGCCGCGAGCCTTGGACACCGGCGGCCAGAGCAGAGGAGTGCCCTTCCGAGAGCAGCCGTCGGTGCCGAGAAGCTGTTGCCCCAGCAGCCCCACCGAGTGACGCGCGGGTTTTGGCCGGGTCAGCGCTCATACGCACACAGGCACACCCACTCCTGGTCCCGGGGGAAGGCCTCACTCTTCGATTTTCCAGGGCTAAAGGCCAAGGCCACGCGGATTTCTGAGTCTGAAGACGCAGTGCGAGACTTACACGCGGATTCCCTTACTATCGGCTGGACGATGGGTGGGGAACCCCAATCCCTCTCTTCTTGGCCTCGCCCTTCCTAGCAGGCTTTAGGAAAAATACTGAGGTCGCCGGACCTCAAAGGGTAGGCAAGTGATGAGTTCTCCGCGGGCCGAGGTCACGTCCTGCCTCTTGGGCCGGCGCTGCGTGGCTCTCCAGCCGCGTGGGGGCGGCGGGCCCCTGTCCAGCCCCAGGGGGCGGGGGAGCGGCAGCTGCGAGCGCAGATAACCCGGAGGTGACCCGAGAGGGCCTGGTCCGCCCCTCCCCCCTCCCGCAGGCCTGGCGGCGGGAAGCGGGTCCCTGCGCCGCAGGGGGGAGCGGCAGGCGCTGTCTCTGGGCTCGCGGCTGTCAGTGCGCTTCGGCCAGGGGCGCCGCCTGCTCCGCGTCCCTCGCTCGCCTCCTGCGCTCGCAGGAGCGCTCCGAGTGCCTCTTTAGCGGGAGCCAATATCCTTTTGTGCTAATAGGCTTGTCCTCATTTGCTGCCTAATTGGACTATATAAAGCCAATAACAGGCGGGCTCTTATAGCCCGAAGCCAAAGCGCCAAAATCCGAGGGAAGGCGAGGAGGGGGCGGTGGCGGAGGCGGCTGCGGGGCCGGGGCTCGGCTGAGCCTTCGCCTGCCTAATCCCATTTGCCATTGTACGCGCCCAATCGCCGTATACTCCCTGCATTTAACTTGGATGACATTTTGATTTCATCATT
>NW_012122376.1:5647135-5658918 GCF_000951035.1 Colobus angolensis palliatus | reverse complement strand
TGGAGGGCGCCACGGGCTTCGCGCTCTCGCAGGTGGGCGACCTGGCTTTCCCCCGCTTTGAGATCCCGGCGCAGAGGTTTGCCCTGCCCGCGCACTACCTGGAGCGCTCCCCAGCTTGGTGGTACCCCTACACCCTGACCCCCGCCGGCGGCCACCTCTCGCGACCTGAAGGTACCGACCACTCTTTGAACTTTCGTTGTCCCCCTGCGCGCCCGTCCTGTCCCAGCCCCGCGCTGCTTCCCTCCGCAGCTCTGGGACCCCAGCACCCGCAAATCATGTTTGGTCAGTTTTTTCGGCCCCTGGCCTGCATCTCTTGCCCACGCCCTGGGTTGCGCTGCCAGTGAATCCAATCCCACTTGGTGAGAAAAGAAGTGAAATTGGAGCCCGGGGCACGGCGCTTCCCGGGAAAAGTGGCCTTGGGCGTGAATAGGGAGGCTTCGGACGGCCGGGGCTCGGGACACTGCCTGGAAGGAGGGGGTGATTCCAATGCGCCTAAGCCGAAAGGGAACCGTTCTGCCGGCCCCTGGCGGGGAAGCTGAGGGAAAGGAAGGAGGTGGCTGCGCTGCTGCCATCTGCTCGCCTTTCCTCGGGAGGAGGGGGATCCCAGGACCTGGCGCCCCTTCTCTGGCCCAGCCGGGAAGGAGGTGGCCCGCGGGAATGATGAGGCCTCATGGCCCGGGACCTGGAGGCCGGCGCGGGTTGAGCCTGCCGTCCCCAGGCGCCGGGCCTCGCTCAAGGCTGTGTCCGTGTGCATGTGTGTGCGTCCGTCTGTCTGTCTCCCCAGCCTCGGAGAAGGCCCTCCTGCGAGACTCCTCCCCCGCCTCGGGCACGGACCGCGACTCTCCGGAGCCACTGCTCAAGGCCGACCCCGACCACAAGGAGCTGGACTCCAAGAGCCCGGACGAGATCATTCTGGAGGAGAGCGACTCCGAGGAAAGCAAGAAGGAAGGCGAAGCGGCGCCAGGCGCAGCCGGGGTGGGCGTAGGGGCGGCGGCGGCGACTCCGGGCGCAGAGGACTGGAAGAAGGGCGCCGAGAGTCCAGAGAAGAAGCCGGCGTGCCGCAAGAAGAAGACGCGCACCGTCTTCTCGCGCAGCCAGGTCTTCCAGCTCGAGTCCACCTTCGACATGAAGCGCTACCTGAGCAGCTCGGAGCGAGCCGGCCTGGCCGCGTCTCTGCACCTCACCGAGACGCAGGTCAAGATCTGGTTCCAGAACCGCCGCAACAAGTGGAAGCGGCAGCTGGCGGCGGAGCTGGAGGCGGCCAACCTGAGCCACGCCGCGGCGCAGCGCATCGTGCGGGTGCCCATCCTCTACCACGAGAACTCAGCGGCCGAGGGCGCGGCGGCTGCAGCCGCGGGGGCACCGGTGCCAGTCAGCCAGCCTCTGCTCACCTTCCCACACCCCGTCTACTACTCGCACCCGGTGGTCTCTTCCGTGCCGCTGCTACGGCCAGTCTGAAGCCCCGGAGGGGTGGGGGAGGGAGCGCCCGGCATCCTCGTCCGGACCCCGGAGGAGACTGGGCTGGGCCGAGGGAGCCGAGACGTCCAGAGGCCTTCAGGAACTGGGGCTTCTGCGCGCAGCCTCGGCTTCCCCTCCCCCAGTCGGTAGCGTTTTGTAAGTATTTGCAATGCATTTTCGTGCAATTCATCCCTAATGGATTGGAGGCGCTTCCCCTCTTACTTTTGGTTTTTGGCTTATATTAAGAGAAAGCAGGAACAAAACAAAATTTCTGGGTCAAATATTTCAGCGGATAGTTTTTGTAAAATGTGCAGCCCTCCCCACCAAATTTCCGTTGCGCTGTGGCTTTTTGGTTTTATTTTTATAGAAGGAAAATGAGCGCAAAACCTGAATCCCTCTAGTTTATTCTTTTTTGTTTGTTTCGAGACGGAATCTTGCTCTATCTGTCGCCCAGGCTGGAGTGCAGTGGCGCGATCTCGGCTCACTTCAACCTCCACCTCCCGGGTTCAAGTGTTTCTCCTGTCTCAGCCTCCCGAGTAGCTGGGATTGCAGGTGTGTGCCACCATGTCCGGCTAATTTTTGTATTTTTAGTAGAGACGGGGTTTCATCACGTTGGCCAGGCTGGTCTTGAGCTCCTGACCTCGTGATCCGACCGCCTCGGCCTCCCAAAGTGCTGGGATTACAGGCGTGAGCCCCGCACCCGGCCTAGTTTATTCATTTTTCTATAGAACTGTTTTCAGAATCCAGAGGAGAGAATTCATATGGTAGTACTTTTATTTCTGGATTTCTGGGTGTGTTTCTTCCTCCCAACCCCTAAATCAGTTATCCACCTTAATTTTCAGAATATGAGCAGCCTCTCGTAAGAATCCTGACTCAGACCGCTTTTCTCTTCTGGAGAGGTCTGTCGCAATTAGCCTCTTCATCGGTCTTACTTTGTGATGAAAGAACTCTCTAAGTGTTTAAAGGGAAAAGAGCCAAAAATCAGAACTCTGACTATTGAAACAGCTCTAAATCTGGCCTGGTCTAAGTGGTCTTATTTATTAGTAGCATTTATTTTGAGAATTTCATTTGTAAATTATTATTAGTATTACTATCATTACTTTGTTCCCTGTTTTGAGAGAGTAATTTCAGTATTTTTAATATGGTATATTTTCCGCTCTCCTCTTACTTTCCATGTTCTGCAGTAACTGTTGTACGTTGACCTGTGCAATATTGTACAAAATTTCCTGAGAAAGCTGTTTCCTCCTCCACCGAAGGAAACAGACCTTTTCACTGTATAATCGTGGTCATTCATTTAGAAAGAAAAAATTAGGCAGGGGAAAGAGGGGAAGGAAGAAACAAGCTTAGGTAGTGATGCTCAAAGGAGTAAGTTAGGCATACTGGAGCGCTTTAAGTGAAGGACAATCAATTTAGAAGAATTTTAACTTATTTGATAAGTGTACAGATTTCTTGTAAAGTTCACCCTCTACTCCGCAGGACTCCTGGCTCTGTCACCCAATCTGTTTTCTTTCTGTCGGCTACACCTGTTGTTCTGCGATAGTTTGTTTCCCATCATCTCCCTCACCTCTGCCTGGGTTGAGTCCCTTTTTAAGAAAAAGAGAAAAAAAAATCCACAAAATATTGTTACACTAATGTTGTCGTGACATTGAATTAATTAAAAAGAAAAGCTTTTCGTGTTGCCAGAGTGTGTACTTATGGACGATTTTCCTCAGAGCAAGTGTCTCCAAAACTCTTTTCTGTCTTGCTCGCTGACTGCCTCTGCGCTCCCTAAGGGCAACCTGGACGCACATCCCTGTAATCCGGGAGGCAGTGGAGAGACAGAGGCGGCTTTGTTCGCGACCAGAGGCACTCTCTCCCCTGTACCTTCCGCGGTTTGAAACGCCCAGCGAGCAGGGAAGAATGCTAGGTGGAAGGGGAGTGGACCTAGGCTCATCTAGTTTGCGAAATTGAGCAAAGCGACAGCGCGCGAGGCGAGATACCAGAGACAGGTGGTATTTCCGAACACTGAACTGCAGCCTCGCGTTCTGTTCTTAAACCTTGGTTCCTTCGGGGGCTGAGAGCTTTTGAACAGGGCATCCCTGGGCATTCGTCAGCTGGTTAACTTTGGTGGGCTCTGGTTGGAGGGAAGAAGGAAGTGAGTTCAGAGTTTAGCAGCAGCCGAAGGCCGATTGCAAGTCAGGCTAGGAGAGGCTGGGCCACAAGAGGACAACTCCGGGGACAGCCAGCTCTTGGGACTTGCTCCCACTTCCAGCAGAGGGAAACTTCCGCAGGGCTTGCGGAGCTGAGATTCCCGGGGCGGCTAGAGCATGGGCGCAGTCTTGATGTGCCAAATGTGAGGGCACAGAGGCTACCTAGCTGCGGCAGCTGCAACAGAGAAGACCTTGTCTCTTCCGTGCCAGGCTCTTCTCTTTCCCCCGGAGCCCGACACCTTCTGGGCGGCATCTCTAGATCCCCGACCCTGTCCTGGCTGACGCCGGGAAGCGTAGCGCTCACCACGCCCGCGTGCTACTGGGCTCCAGGCCGCCGCGCTCTTGGTGAGCAGCCTGCGGAGGCACAGCGCGCCGGAACCGCCTGGAAGGGTGGGTCCGCCCGACAGAAGCAGGTGCCTGGGCGACACTCGCTGGTCGGGTGTGGCCGCCTGCCTTTAAGCTGAGGTCTGCACGTATGACTCCTGGCGGGGCACCTTTGAAGCTGGGAAGCCGAAAGGGGAAGATGAGGAACCGAGAGGCTGAAAAGATTCCAGAGAGCAGCCATAGGGCGCGACCGCTGGGGAGCGCCTGCACGCCTGCCTTTCCTCTCGCAGTGCGTTGCTAGGTTCCTCAAATTCAATCGACACAATTGATTCTACTGTGGCTGAAACGTCCAGTATAGTTTTCTGTTAATGGAAAACTGCCCTCCAAATAAACCGACATGCGTATTTATGGCAAAATTTTAGCCTGGACCCCAGTGAAGATAGATCTCTCTTTATTTCCCTCTGGTTTGGAATAAAAACGAGGGCATGTGTCATAAATGAAAAATAAACAGAAATTCGGGTCAAAATATGTTGTTCCTTGTGTTACCTACAAACATGGTGATGCCTTTTACTGTTGGCAATACCAACCGCAGGACAGGCCAATAACAGCTCATTAAAAATAATGTTGCAATAGCAAACACGTTCTTAGATTTTTACAGCCAGAACACGATGTTATCAAAGGCAAAGAAAATGCTTCTTTATTTGTGTTTGGATTCTAGAAAACGGTTCTTGACTGACCAGGTCTTTACAAAGTCGGGAAATAACTGGTTCTCCACAAGCACAGTTTATCCTTTGCCCTGCTCATACAGCCTCCCTTTTCCTCCTGTTGGGGAGCCCCACAGCCATGGACCCCTGAGCATTCCTCCCCCAAACAGTGATGTGTGCCCTGGGGGAGGGAGGTGGTGCCAACTTGGCCTGGGGACTGGTGGCTGTGTGAGCCTAGAAGCTGGTCCAGGTGGGAAATGTCCCCTTCCCTCCTGTCAGGGGTCACCGTGTTTATTCCAAGGCAAGAGAGGGGGTTGAGCCAGGGTGTGGGGCTGTGGAGCACAGAAGTCACTCTACACAAAGCATCCTAAGCTCAACTGCAAGTTTTTCTGTGATTTTCAAGCCAGGAGAAGCCAAGAAGGCACTTAGTGGGGCTGTCACATTTCCAGAGCTGGCCGTCTTCTTACCCCACCCAGAATGCCCCCCTCCCTATTGCCTCTGCAAAGATTGCTGGGAGCTGCTGGCACCGCTCACCAAAAGGGGCCTTTTTTGGGAAAAGTGAAGGTGCCTACACAAAATTCCTCCTGGACATTCCCTAGGGGAAGACAGGGCATCCCTTGTCCTCTTTCCTAGGACACTGAACTGGCACTCTCAATTTTGTCTTTTCACCCCTCCTTCAGACTGTGGAGCCCAGCTTCTCTCTGCCAACCCTAGCTTTAGATTCTTCCTCCCCATCTGCACCCCAATTAATCTTCAAGTCAATGCAAATAACTTCAGCTTCCAGGCTAAATCCTTTCTGCACCACCCAAAGAGACACACATGGAAACAACACACAGGATACACTCACATTTGATATAAACACTCACATCCACATCCACACACTGTAGACCTCCTAACACCAGTTCCATGGGTTCCTAGCATACAAGTGTGTTTGGCATCACCACCATTGCTGGGGCACAGACGTAATCACACACACCTTGTTTGAAGTGACCCTTTTCTCCGATGGCCTTAGGCTTAGGCAAGCTGGGAAGAATCCTGGGAAAGGATTGGGCAGAGTGAGGTGGCACTCCCACCTCTGCTGCAGGAAGCCTGAATGAACATCCTTTGGACTGGAATGCCTCGAAATCCCTCCTCACAAACCATCTGGGATAAACTAGCGGAGCCTGCCACCATCCCACTGCAGACCCCCATGTTCTTGTAGGCTGGGATCCTACTCAGTGTCCGCCTCTTTACAGTGCCAGGCTCTGCCGCTCTGAGCACCCCCGAGGCCTCTGGACCCTGGGAGACCACAGAGCCAGCATGCGAACTGTTTCTGTTGGCAACACAGATGTATTTCTTTTATTTGGTAGTAAATAGAGTAGGTGTGTGTACATCAAACAACAGCAAGACAGATATAAACTGCCCCCCCACCACCGGCGCTCATTCTGAGCCTCGACGCCCCCTCAACAGGTTCCTGGCCTCACAGAGCCAGAGGCCACGCGGTGTGAACCCCAGTGCGTGCGCTCTCCTTGTGTGAGAGGCTGGAGGTAGAGTTGGGAGAGAGGGAGCAGGGGAAAAGATCAGTGGGATCTGCTTTCCCTTCTGCGGCAGAACGCTGGGTCAGCTAGGACTGGGGCCTGCGAGATGGGGACCAGGGTCGGAGGCTTGAGGGCGGGAGGGCGGTGCTGCCGGCTGCTTCCTGCAAGCGCTTTGAAGAGGCCTCGCGTTGTCCAGCCGCCTGGGCAAGGGCCACAAGCTGCTGCTTTCACCCCCTTGCGCCCGCGGGGCACCTGGACTCCCCTTGAGAGTCCCCGTGGGGCTTGAGCTTCTGCTGAGCGCTACCCTGCCCTCCACGATTCCATTTTGCCCAGTTTATTCGGGTCGTCCACTTCCCGTGGCTCAGTGACCCAGCCAGGGGGCGTCTTCCGCTTAGCGGTCCAAATGTAGACTCCGCAGAGCGGTTAAGAAGACCTGTCTACCGGGGTGCGCGCGATGGGGTCAGGGTGGAAGAACCAGGAACCTCATAGAAACCCCTGCTTGGGGTCCAAAGCGCAGCCGGGCACACCCAGAGGACAACACCCGCCCCCGAATATACGTGTGGCCCCGCAGGAGCCATCCGCAGGGCTCCCACTCTTGGCTCCCCGCCCTCTCGCTGACCCCCACCCCCTAACCCGGGCTTTGAGATGTGAGTGATCCCTTGCCTCTGGGCCTAGGACTCTGGAAGTGTGCACGGCCGGTGTGCGGGGTGGATGGTGTTGACCTTTTGACCTGAAAACAATTGGGGGCTGGGGGTGGGGGAAGGATGGCGGAAGAAAGCAAAGAGCCACGAGGACAACTAGGCGGGATGTACTTTTGAGCCCTGCCAGGTGCCGCCGATCCGGGTCTGGGGTTGAGATTTGGGCTGCGCTTGTCCCCGGTGTGTCTCTCCCGCGGAGTACCCTGAAGGTGCACGAGGTGGGGAGCGTAGGCTGAGGGGGGTAATCCGGTCCTGGATAGAAACACCACCCTCGTCCTCACTGGGGCCCATGTATGCGCCTGGGATTCCTCCCCACCCTTCCGTCTCCAGGACCCCTAAGGGTATCACTCGAGCGACCGGGCGGTTCCGGAGACCCGAGGGAAGGGATAGCTTGAGACTGCAGCGCGCCTCCTCCGAGAGTCCTCTGGAGGTGCGCACGAGTTGTACTAGCCCAGATCTCTTCCTTGGCTGCTGCTCCCGGCGATGCATCTCTTCCGGGGGAAACTTCCCAAAGTCTGAGTTGCCGGGTTCCAAAAGGATCCCTTTGGGTTTAGGCCTGGGAGAGGTATAGAGCCAGCGAGAGAGCGCGTTGCGCCTATCGCTGAGGCAGGAGCGGTGAGGTGGAGTCACCTGGTGTGCCTCACCCAAGCGCTAATGTCTTAAAGAAATATAAAGAATCCCCTTCTTTCGTGAGCTCCTTCACCGCCCTCGCCCCCCTTGGTGATGGAGTGCACGCATCAGATTTTCATCAAAGTTCTATTAAGTGAAACATAGGTTGCAGGGCACCCTTTGATTGAAACAGTTTAAATTTTAATTGTGTTTTTAATTTGACATATAGTTGCAGAAAGGAATGACACTGCGTCGCCAAGGGGCGGTCGATTTTCTTAATTTCTCCCAGAGGAATTGATGAGTCTATCAGGCCACTAGATTGGAAACCCATTAAAGCTCTCTGGTTAGGCTGTTAATTGGAACTTGATGGATGTGGGGGTGGGGGGGAGTGTCGGGACTCGGCTATGCTGATCCAATCTTCATGACTTTCTGTTTTCCAATAAATTACACAATTCATTTTCCAGCCGTAGATTACATAAATTGTACACCTCTGGGGCTCTCTTTTTCAAATAGGGAGCCCTTTTCCCCAAAAGCCTATTGTGAGATGTCATTTGCACCAAAGAACGAACAGCAGAAGCCCTTGAATGAAAATCGAAACATAATCAACGTTTATACTTAGAAAATTTATTGAGATCATTTTCTCTGGTATTTCCTTATTTTAAAGTTTGGACGCGCCATATATCATAATCCACTCGCGTGGGGGGGCAGACTGTGTTTAATATTTATCGAAGCTTGATTCCAAGATCAAACTTGTTTATGACTTCATCTGTCATTTCAGAGGGAGCCTTCTTCTACTATTACCCGGCTCAGCCAGCCTATTTCCCAACTGCCGCAGAGCAGAGAGGATCAATTTTTATTAGGCTTCTCGGCAAGTTTGCTCTGGGCCGCTTTAATATTGAGCAGTGGCATAATCTCGGGACCTAAACTGTAAGCGGTCTTTCAGTCTCAGAAAGTTTATCATTCCTTGGAACCTGGTTATGCCTCATTCCTAGGAGACTGAGACAGGGGGTCGATCCTAGAGATGCAGAGGGGCCATCCTCCAAGGTGTGGATATTAAAATGAGTAGGATTGGGCGGAGCTATCCCAAGGCTAGGGGGGTGGGCGGGGTGTGCGATAGTACCGAGTTGAAGGATTGCCACTCGTTAGGGGAGAGACATGAGGTGTCTGTGGGTGGTGGTTCCAGGAACTCAGTGTTCCTGGGAGTGAGTTTTGCAGCTACACTGGGCCCAGGAGAGGGCGTCTGGGCCTCCATGCTCCAGGTGAAGATCCCCCGTATGCTAGAAGGGGGTGGCAAGCAAGGTTGTTTCTTGTCCCTCCGGTCCTTGCGGTGTGAGGGCTGTAGATGCTGGAGGGGCGGGAGGTCCCTCGGGCGATCAATCCAGAAGAGCTCAGGGGAGCTGCAGTCAGTCAGGCTGCAGAGCTAGGTCTCCACCACAGCCTTCCTTGCCCCAGCCCTGTGACCACCACCATCTCTTCCCTGGTTAAGTGCAGTGTGGGTGTGACGTGCACACACTAGTAGGAGCTCAGTGAACGTTTGCTGAATGAATGTGTGAGCGTCCATAGGCGTTTATGCAAGTGCCTTCATGCGAATTAATGCGTCCTTTGCCGGATGTGGCAGCAGAGGAAGTGCCTTGGTGAAGATTAGACCCTTGAATCGATTAAAGGGACGAGGCAGAGGAAATACAAGGCAAGATGGATCTTTTTAACTTCCCAAACTATCCCTAGGTGGAGGAGAGATAGGGACACAAGGCTTCATAACTTCCTTGTTTAGAGTCCGCAAGCCAGGCTCCTTGCAAGAGTCCATTCCCTAGTCTCTCACTGTTTCAGGGCCTGGGAGCTGCTTTTCTGAGGCCCACCTCGAGGTCTTTTGCCCTGACAGAGATCACTCCTTGGGCTCTGGCCTCACCCATGTACCCGCCCCCGCCATCCCGAGTCAGCAGGATCCTCATAGCCTCCCTGCAGCCATCCTCCAAGCTCAATGCCAGTGTCTGCTCCTCTCTCCCTCCTCCCAAGTGCGATGTATTGGCAGTGGAACAACCTTGAGCACGAATCTTGCTTTCTCTGCCTGGGCTAGTCTCTTGTTTTCTTGAACCTCGGTTTCCTGGCCTGTATATTGAGTGAATAGATCTGTGTCACTTGTTTGCCATCAGGATTAAAGTGAAGAATGATGGGGAATTCCCAGCATGTTCCCGGCACGAAGTATTTACAGTTCAGGAAGGTTCGACCAACTCCCCCTACCTGCCCCCAGCTTTCTTCCCCAGCGGGGTGGCTGGCACTGCTCCCCGAGTTGGCCGGCCAGTTCCCCTCGGTGTGCCTTGACCCTGGCTCCGGAGGTAGCGCCCAGCTTAGGATGTCCGCGGGAAGCGGATGGTTAGTGAGAATCGGACGATTCTTTCCCTGAACCTCTCGTGTACCCCCCAACAGCGCGGGAGCACGCGGGACCCGCTGCGACGTGGCCCGGGAGCCTGCGCCGCCGCGGCGCAGAGGAGAACGCACAAATTGTATTTCAGCGCCAGGTCCTTCCGGGTTAATGAGCTGACACCATGATTAAAGCTGACCATTTGTAATGTGTCTCGACCCTGCCGCCGAGCCCTGAAGAGGTTAATGCGGTGACGGAGGCCGGCACCTGCCCCTCGCTGGCCTCCTGGGCCGCGGCGCGCAACCCCTGGCCCCCGCCCCCTCGCCTGCTCCTGCCCCGGCTGCACGGCCGACTCCTAATCAATTAGCCCATTAACGAGCCCTTCGAGGAGTTAAGTAGGGAGAGTTCTGCCACGGGCAGGGCCGCAGTCGGTAACTCACCGCGGCTAATGATATTATAAGCGCTTTACTTAATAACCTGGGCGCGGCGCGGGAGAGGAAGGAACTGCACCGTCATGGTGCAGCTTCTGGACGTTTGTGGGGACTGATTCCAGAGTCTCCACTCACCCTTGGCTGCACTTGGGGGGCCCCCTAAAGACAGGGTTCCCGGAATCTCTTGGTCAAGGGGTCCGGAGGCCACAGCTTGAGGGGGTGGGGTTGCCTGAGCACTTCGGGCCTTGCCTCACGTCAGTTTCCAGGAAGCTTGTGCAGACGACTGTGGCCCCAAACCGCTTTGCTTGGCTGGGCTAATTCTAGCTCAGGTAACAGCTGGTCTAGGAATTAAAGGGGCGAGAGCCAGGGCACAGAAGGGGGCTATGGGAACATAAAGAGAATCACTATTTACTGGGCCCCACGGTGTGCCAGGCTCGGTGCTGGGTAGTTTGACCTTACAACAGCCTCTGCGAGGGAGGCACTGCTTCCTCCAATTTTAGGAATAAAGAAATCGAGGCTCAGAATTTCCAAGTATCTTCACCCAGCCGAGATTTGAATCGACTCTGCCCAATTCTAAAACTGGGTCCTGTTACCAGCTCCTCTTCTTCCTGGGAGCAAAGCATCTATTTCTGCAGCAGTTCCGAAACCTTCAATATTTACAAAACAAAAACAAAAACACAGATTCGCTTAAAACACGGGCGGGCCGTGGGCTACCCCGCCAGGTTTATGGAGTACCTACTATGCGATGCTAGTGCTTCGAGGCTTTCCATCCCTACCTGAGGCAATCTGAGAAGTTATTTTCGACTACGAGGGCAGAGAGGCTTTAATCGGTATCAGAGTTGTGCAAGTTCACTCAGTGTGTAAATAGTTATGCCGGGATTTGAACCCAGATCTCAACTAGAGGTCTTAGGACTTCTTCCCTCCCACAAAAGATCCTGTAGTTCCGTAGGACCTGTGACAGGGATGAGGTCTACAGAAGGGGAAAGGGACTGTCTGCTCCAAGGGCTACTGGCCATGCTGGAGAGAATGAGACACCTGCTCCTAACCCACCTCACCCCCACGCAGGGCGCCACGGTCCCGGGAGTGCCGGCTCGGCCCGCCCACTGGGGCTAGAAGGGGTGGAGGGCTGGGGGAGGATCGTGGAGCAGCCTGTATAAGCCCCTGGGAGGCGCGGAGACACGTCGCCTGCGGAGGCGTCGAGCCACTCCAGCTCCGAGTCCCGCACTGCCCCTGCCTCTGGAGAGAGGGGTCCAAGGGATCCAAGGGGTCGGAGTCGCCGCAGCCGTCAGCAACTCGGGCTAGAATCTACGCTGCTTTCAGCCCTGGCTGCCCCTGGTTAGATGCCGCTGATGCCCGTCCGGCCCTCGGCGCGCTCTGGGGGCGCACCGGCGCTGTATGCCTGGCCGGAGCGTTTTGAAATTTTCCGGGGCCTCTCGGCGGCGCTGCGATTGGCCGCGTTCGGGTAACCTCTATGCAAATGAGGCCGCGCCGCCT
>NW_012122376.1:5619640-5646712 GCF_000951035.1 Colobus angolensis palliatus | reverse complement strand
CGGGAGCCCGTCGTCTGGCCAGCAAGGAAGCGCAGCCTATCCGTGTCCTCGGAGGAGGAGGAGCCGGACGACGGCTGGAAGGCGCCCGCCTGCTTCTGCCCAGATCCGCACGGCCCCAAGGAGCAGGGCCCCAAGCACCATCCCCCCATCCCTTTTCCTTGCCTGGGTAAGGATCGCACGTCGCCAGTGTGGCAGCCAGCAAGCGCGAGGGGAGGGAGGCTGAGCGCCCCGACAAGACTCCCGCGCCGGGCTGGCCAGAGCTGCGGCAGCCTGGGGTTCGGGACCGCGAGGAAAGGGGCGCGCATTGTGGTGCCTCCTCCGCCCGGTAGGCCCTCGGGAGGAGGCGAACACAAACCAGTGTGGGCTTGGGCTTCTTGGGGAAGGTTGAGTTGTTAAAGAGAGTGGACCACAGCGAGAGGGACACGCAGCCTGCCGTATGCCCGGCTGTCCTCAATCACTTTGCACATCTGGTGCTTTCTTTCCGGACACGAGGTGCAGATCTGCAAGTCAGGTCTGGGCAGCCTGTCTCTACCGTAATCTCTTTCTGCGTCTTCTTCCTCACTCGCTCCGTATCTCTGCCTTTCTCTCTCTCTCTCCTCCTTGGAATGATTAGCACTCCAAGATGATTGACAATGGTGCGTTTCAGAGACGGCTCCTCTTTACAACATTTGACGAAGGGGAGCCCTGCGTTAGTCCTTAGCGTGATTTCCAAACAAATGGCCTGTGAAATGACGCCACCCTATAAAGCTCGAGGAACTCTTCCAGCTCAGTTACCACAAGGCAAATTCGCCTTTTAAAACCATGTTAATGTTTCCCCCTCTAGACCTCCTCTGCCTGTTGCCCCTGGCCCGTTCATAAAGGTGGGAGCACAGAGACCCCATACTCCAACTAGCTGGGTCCTTCTCTTGTCGCTTTTAAGGGACGGGGTGCTGGGTTTGGGGAGCCAGTGAGGGATAAGAGGAGGGGATTGGTAAGGTGGGACCAAGGCGGCAGGCGCTTGCCAATTGCATGGTCCCAGGGAGAGCTGGCGGTCTCCGAGGCTCCCCAACCAACTCCATGGCCTTCCTGTCTGCTCTCGCTTCTCAGGTACCCCCAAGGGCAGCGGAGGCTCGGGCCCGGGCGGCTCGGAGCGCACGCCTTTCCTCTCTCCTTCGCACTCGGACTTTAAAGAAGAGAAAGAGAGGCTCCTGCCCGCGGGCTCGCCCTCGCCGGGGTCCGAGCGGCCGCGGGACGGCGGCGCTGAGCGGCAGGCTGGCACGGCCAAGAAGAAGACGCGCACCGTCTTTTCGCGCAGCCAGGTGTACCAGCTCGAGTCCACCTTCGACATGAAGCGCTACCTGAGCAGCTCGGAGCGCGCCTGCCTCGCCTCCAGCCTGCAGCTCACGGAGACCCAGGTCAAGACTTGGTTCCAGAACCGCCGCAACAAGTGGAAGCGGCAGCTCTCGGCAGAGCTGGAGGCGGCCAACATGGCGCACGCGTCGGCTCAGACTCTGGTGGGCATGCCGCTGGTGTTCCGGGACAGCTCGCTGCTGCGCGTGCCGGTGCCGCGCTCGCTCGCCTTTCCCGCGCCGCTCTACTACCCGGGCAGCAACCTCTCGGCCTTACCTCTCTATAACCTCTACAACAAGCTCGACTACTGACCCGCCCGCCTCCCCGCGCCGCCAGCCTGCGCCCCGGGCCGCCTCCAGCTGCCCGCAGAGCCGGGCGCGGACTGCACTGTAAGCAGGGCTCCGGAGCAAGGCGGCGTGTTTCCAGAAATATGAAGAAATACACCATGTGTATTCATTAGCTGTTATTTATGGCCTCTGCCCTACTTTTTGTTTTGATTGTTTCGGGTATTTATCGGCATTCCCTAAGTCAGAGAGCCTGCTTTCTACCTAGACCCAACCAATACGCTTTGAAAACCATTCGGAGTGGGATGTTCTCGGGTGGTGGTGGGAAAGGGAGTTTTGGCAGACAGGCTCTGGTTCGTAGGAAAAAAAATCAGGCAAACACCTACAAAACCAGGTACACTCTTCCCCCATATATACACCTGTATATATGTACATGCATACACGCTCGGCCAAGCCAGGTCCTCAGAGGCTTTGGACAATTACCTAATTGCTTCTTTTCGTTTCCCTCATCCCGAGGATGGGTAGAGACGAAAAGGGGAGAGTTCAGATCTGTAAAATATTTTTAAAGAGAAAAAAATAAAACATTTTAAACATCTTTGCTAACTTTGGTGGGTAATTGCCCGGCATAATAACGCACGGAAGGTTTTCAGGTTTTTCGGTGGAAAGACTTGCATGCATCTCTCTGCAGAAGTCTGGCTCGCGCCACGTGGAGGGCGGGACTGGGGTCAGGGGTTAAAGGTCGGGACCTTGGCACCGCCCAGACTGCACGTGGCTGGAGCTGCCCGCCCACTCTCCCTCCTTCGCCCAGAATCGTCGCGCCGGCTGGGGTGCACTGCGGCTGGAATCCAGCTCCTGAGCCCGCGCGGAGAAAGACAAAGACAGGGAGGCAGGCCTCGCCACTTAAGCGATTGCTTTCCGGGAACGAGCGAGCCGGGTGCCCAGCGGCATATTCCCAGCACTGGGCTCGCCTAGAGCTTGGCCACAGCAGGTCACGCTACGACGTCCCCGGTGCCTCGCACTTCCTCTCCAGGGGTATAAAGCAGGCGATGGCGCAGCTTGTACCTGGTAAAGCCTCCACTTTGCTAGCCGCGAGTTTGGCGCTACGAGCTTGTCGCTGCGCCCAGCTACCCGGCCGGTGGCGGAGTTATGTGTGCCACGCGGAGAGGAAACTGGGGGCGGTGAGGCAGTACTTCGGCTCAGGAGAGATCCGAGAACCGGTACCAGGCAAGGAAGGCGAGGGAGGCAAAGGCGCTTCCCTACACTCTTTTGTTGTTAATAGTTTGCATTGGTTCAGCGTGTGGCTGGATCACCGGCTAGCACGCGGCGCTTGCTCTGAATGGAACCGTAACGCGCGGCGGGGCCGCCCACGGACTTCCTCGCCCTGACACCTGCGGCCGCGCAGGGGGTGGGAGGGCGCTGCATCGAGAGAATAGCCGCGGGAGTGTCATGCAAATTGCAGATTCTCGCTCCCGTTAGATTGCAGCCACCTGTTCTTGGCAAAACGTCGGAAAAGGAAGCCTGAGCTTGGAGGAAGCCGGTGGTTCAGCACCACCTGGGGCGAGCTCCTCCGTCCGCCTGCCTCTGACCTCTGGCCCCGCAGAGCAGATGCAAAGGAACCTGGAGTCCGCAGCGCTGAGGCCCTATCTCATCCGCTAGAAGGAAAACATTTACGTATGAGAGTTGACTCTGAGCTGCAAGGCATCGAAATTATCTACATTTTGTGAATATATACGGGATATCTGTAAACGTCTACGTAACTCGCAGTGTTTTTTGTAAACTGGCCAAAAATATTCCATCTGATGTTGTCCATTTTGAGATCATGTTTTTTCTCCTCGCGTTAGATTTCATAAAAATCACCATCTATTCCAAGGTGATGTCAGAAGGATGTTACCCAAGAACACATCTGCTGACGCTAGGTTAGTTCAATATTTATTTCAACTGAGTTTACATCAGTAAATATTTACTGGGCCCTAGTACATGCTGGGAAACTATGCTATTGGGTAGTCAGATAAAAGAGACAGTGGATCCGTTTTCTTGTGATTTATCGTATACATATACTTCATTTCAATGAAATTCTTTTGCTCCAGATGACTTAAAATTTTTTTCTAATGTTCTTTGAATATTCCACGAAAAAAACAAACTGCGTCCAAAGAACTGCTTCTATAGGAATATTCCATCCATATCATTTTTGTTTGCATTTCAACAGATTACAGTTTTTACAAGAGATCATGGTTTTAACGGTGTTGGGCCACTGTATCCTCTGTAGATTTCCCTTATAGGAAATGGTTTCTTATAACCATTGCAGTCACTTAATGACAGTGATCTGTGCCCTTAAAATTTTAGGGAATGATCCTTTTCCAGTCTGTCATGATGTGTATATTTCATTCTTTTTACTAATCCAGAAACTAGCTGTCAACCGTGATCCAACAGTATAATTAGTTTTTAGAAATTCCTCTCTTACAGATAACTAAGTTTTACACACACACACACACACACACACACACACACTCTCTGCATTTGGATTTAAATGTTGTTCAGGACTCCATTGTTGCCAGATTTCCTGTCTCAAGACTATCAATTCATTTGAATAATCAGCAAAATCATCAGCCTCCTTTCAGCCTCTAAACTGGATTTAAAAGATTGACGTTTTTGAAAACTCAAATCGAGTTGGGCTGCAACTGCATGCCCAGAGGGACCTGAATCATACACACACTGGATAATGAAATACACTTAGATTTTATTAGTGGGTAATTCATGCTCAGAATCTTGGAACAATAATATAATTAAATAAACAACTGGGAGAAGGAACCAGATAAGTCAAGAGGTAAAATTATTTAGCTAAAGTTAGAATGGAAGTAAGGAACTGCATTTAAAAATTTTGAATTCAGCCATTAACTTGTGGAAAGAGAAGAGATAGAGAACTAAGTACCAGACTGGCAAGGAAGGAGGGCAAGAGTCTTTCAGCAGTAATATCATCAATGCAGTAGGCAGAAAGGTTGCTGTTGTGTGTTTATTGTGTCAGGAATCATACAAAGATGTGCATCCAGTTCAGGGTGTGTGAATGCATAAAGATCACCAACACTTTCTCATTAATGTCCCTTAAAAGTTAATCACTTTAACCGCAACAATTTTCTCTCACTTCATACAAAATCAAATAAAACAATATATATTTTTCTTTTACAAAAGGCAGTAAAAAAGCGGTTAAAGCATCGATTAAATTGAAATTTTTCAGTGAACCTTTGACATTCAAGAATCACTCAGCCACTTCACTCTACTGATTAAGTATTGCTTTTCTTTCATGGAGATAAAATAATTTCTCATTACTCAAGCAACCTTCTTGATCCTCATTTCTAGAGGATTCTAGAAAACAGTAAATGGAGCATACTGAGCCTGCAACTTTGGGGAGTGGCAGGACAGAGTGGAAGGGGATAGGCTTGTAGCTGTCGTTTTAGGATCCTTCAGTAAGCAGCTCTAAATGAAGCTGTGGGAGCTTTAACACATTGCAGAGTACCGTTTCCCAGGATGTTCACCCTTCTGAAGGGGGGTTCCCCCAGGGCAAAGGCTGGTCTGATTACATGCATCTTTCCAGAGCCTCTCACCAGGCCTGGCACCAGCGGAGGCTCAATAAATGTTTGTGGAAAGATGGGGTGGAGAGAGAAAGCATAATATAAATATGAACGGGTTTCTTCAGTAGAACTTGAGACAATGGGAAATGAGAGACCCTGGTTTATAGGTGGAAATTCCAAAAAATGAGAAAAAAAAATCAAGGCAAAATAATGCAGTTAATTACAGCAAATATTTCCTTCTCTACATCAACTTTTCGTTAGCTTCACGGGCGTGTGCACATCCAGGGATAGGAAGAAAACTTTAGCACTATGGAAGTATTGACCAAAATGGGATTCTTGTGTTTCAGAGACTAACTTAAAGGGGAGGGCGCCACGGACAGAGCTGTAAAGATCTTTCCCGCTTTCTACTCAGAGGGCGGGCAGAGCGTCAGCCCCCCCACCAGAAAACTACATTTCCCAGAATGCCATACGCGGGCGGGAGAGGGCGTGAACAGAACCTTGGCGCGACGGTCCTTGGGAGTTGTAGTTTCCACGCGTCCAGCTCGAACGCCGGTGCCTCAGTGGTAAAATTAGCCCACGTGATCGGAAAAGCTGCGGTTTCCCTTTGAGCCGGAACAGGATGACTGGGTTGACCGATGCTGGGCAGCTGAGCGGACCAATCGGCCGCCTAGACTGAGTCGTTGGCGTTTGAAATCAGCCAATGGCAGGTCTACGCTGGAGCTTCCTCTGCGCCTCCTTCGCCTAGCCTGCGAGTGCTCTGAGGGAAGCAAGCAGGCGGCGGCGGCGGTGGCGAGCGGCGAGTAGTGGAAACGTTGCTTCTGAGGGGAGCCCAAGGTAGGGAGGCGAGGCGACGGTGTGCGGGAGCGGACTCTCCAGGGACTTCCCGGGTCTGCAACTGGCAGGGCCGTTCCGTTCGCAGGGGATCCCGTTTCATTTCTATTGTTTTCCCTTTATTTTTAGGAGTGCCCGGGGCGACGGGACCCGGGAGAAGGGAAAGGGAACGGTCTGGGGTCCGGGCATCGCTGCAGGCTGGGCTGGGTTTAGGGGGACTGCGGTGCCTGCCGGGCCGGTTTGGGCGCGGCGACGGCCGGAGGAGCGGACGAGTTCCGACCTTGGCGGGTTAGTGCTCGGCGCAGGCGCAGAGACTCCTCGCGGGCGTCGTCTCGGCCCCTCCCTCTGGGGTTGCCCACCGCCAGGCTATCCGTGCGCAGCCCCAGCCCGCGGGACCCTTGGGGACTCTGACTGGGCCCCTGTTCTGCAGATGACCGGTTCTAACGAGTTCAAGCTAAACCAGCCACCCGAGGATGGCATCTCCTCGGTGAAGTTCAGCCCGAACACCTCCCAGTTCCTGCTTGTCTCCTCCTGGGACACGTCCGTGCGCCTCTACGATGTGCCGGCCAACTCCATGCGGCTCAAGTACCAGCACACCGGCGCTGTCCTGGACTGCGCCTTCTACGTAGGTGCCCTCCCGCCCCGCTCCGGCCCTCTTCCTGTGTTACGATTCTCCACGTTAGGAGCGTTTCTTTTCCAGTGTTGGGTAGAGGCGTCTGTCGGTGGGGTTATTTAGACAGTTCTTTAGCTTTTCAGGAGCACCTGCCTTGAGCCGGTACCGTTTTAGGTTGGGGATATGCAGACATTGGAGACTCCGTTTCCCCTTTCCATTAAAGGCTTGTGGAGTAACTCTGTAAACTTTCTGAACATAAATGATCATTATATTTGCAACAATACTGTTTTGGCTGCCGTGTGGAACGAAACCATTTAGGGGAAATGTATGTTTACCCTCAGCTAGCGTGTTGGCTAGAATAAAGCAGCCCTCCTTTAATTTCCTGACACAGGAGTTTAGTGACCACTTGCTTTTTTATGCTGTGTTTTGGTTTGTTTACCATGAATAGTTGAGCCCAGTGCATATGCTCAGCGTAAACTGAACACTTATTTGTAGAAATAAGAAAGTTGAAACCCTTTCAAAAGTTCTAGTTTTTAAATGGTTCAAAACTGTTTTATAGGATCCAACGCATGCCTGGAGTGGAGGACTAGATCATCAATTGAAAATGCATGATTTGAACACTGATCAAGGTAATGTGACAATATCTTTACCAGTTTGTTTTCTTGACTAGTGTTCTAAAGTATAAATGTTTATGTAGGAAGAGTAGTTCCTAAATTGCTTAGTTACCAAGTTGCTTAAGCTTGAATTTAGGATTTTTCTGTTTAAATGATAACCATCGAGTTACTGATTACAGAACATGATGCATATATTTTTGCAGGAAAACCAGTTGTGGTCACCATTGTCAGTGTTTACATAAATTGACACTTAAGTATTTGGCCTTTATTTTGTTCTTAGAAGTGGGCTGGATCCCAGACTGGCCAGCGTTTCATTAGGATTTTCCACTACAATGCTGATGTTTTGACAGTTCAGTTTTCAGAAACTAATTTAGTTTTCAGAAGCTAAAGGTAGATTTAAAACCTGACAAAAAATTGGCAATCATGTCTATATTGTGTTTGTTATAGTTATTTAGCAAAATATGTTTCAGTTGCAGTTTTTGAATGAGTAACTAGATGATACATTTCCTTTCAGTTAAGTAGTTTCTTAGAGGTCCAGATATGAAATGACTTATTCAAATTTTTTTGGTGACGTTGGGACAGTGTAGAGATTGGAATGGAACCCACATGCATAGAGCTGTCTAGCTGAGCATTTGGTTCCATGTATCTTCATCAGACACAGATATCCTAAGGAAATAGGTTGGTACGGAGATAGGACTAGTTTGAGCAACGGGAGAATGGTTGGAGGATGGCCACATTTTGTCGAAAAAACTAAGCACCCAATTAGAAGAGGCTTTTGTATGAAAATTACTTTTGTCTGTAACTTATACTGCAGGTATTTGGTTTTGTTTGCCAGTAGCTTACCCTGTGTAATAAGTAAGCTTGGAGATCTAGGTTCTATTTGTTCAGAAACTTATGGGGATAGGTAGAAACACTGAAAAGCAAACTTCTCGATTTTCAGTGTTACATAGAGAATTAGCTGTTTATTCTGTGAAAGTCACTGCCAAACTTCATGAAATCCTTCCTTCCTTCCTTCCTCCCTCCCTCCCTCCCTCTCTCCCTCTCTCCCTCTCTCCCTCCCTCCCTCCCTCCCTTCCTCCCTCTCTCCCTCTCTCCCTCTCTCTCTCTCTCTCTCTCTCTCTCTCTTTCTTTCTTTCTTTCTCTCTGTCTTTCTTGTCTTTCTTGTCTCTTTCTTTCTTTCTTGATGGAGTCTCGCTCTGTTGCCCAGGCTGGAGTGCCGTGGTGTGATCTTGGCTCACCGCAGCCTCTGCCTCCCACATTCAGGCAATTCTCCTGCTTCAGCCGCCCGAGTAACTGGGACTATAGGTGTGCGCCACCATGCTCGGCTATTTTTTGTATTTTTTAGTAGAGACGAGGTTTCACCATGTTGACCAGGATAGTCTTGAACTCTTGATCTTGTGATCCGCCCACCTTGGCCTCCCAAAGTGCTGGGACTAACCTTACTGTTTGAAGGTCAGGACCATATATTGTTCCTTCCTATATCCTTAGCAGTTGGCACAGATTCTGGTGTGTAGTAGATGTTAGTTGAAGGAATAAATGAGATATGGTGGGAAGGTTCAAATTGAAAAGAAGGAAAATGTCTAATTGAAAATTTGAACCACAGTGGAACCAGGTAGAATAATGAGAAGACTTCACTCTCAGTTCTCATAACCCTTTAGCCATGTAAATAAGTTTCTTAGCAGCATTGGCTTCATGTTCAACATAAATGTTGTTGATCCAGAAGACCAGAGTTCTCCATTCGTTTGTTCGTTCAACAGATGTTTCTTGAGCAACCTAGCCTGTACCAGAGCTTGCACTAGATACCGGCAGAGATCACAGGGTTACACGCAGTTCCCGATAGGAAATCCAGAATCAAGTGAGGAAGATAACAGACATGCCACTGTTTTAATGTAATCTGAAATTCAAGGCAGTCTTTGGTATGTGCCGTACTAGTGAGTCATGTGAAGTGTGCACTGTAAGGTGAACAGAGAGGAATGGATAACTTTGTAGTCATGGAGAGATTTTTCTGTCTGTAGACATTTCCATGGGGTTGGATGAGGCAAATTGATTACAGTTGAATGAATGCCTCTTTTAATTGTTTATTTTAGGAATCTTTAGTAAAGGTAGTAAGCTAGATGTTGGGGATTCCCCCCCCCCTTTTTTTTTCCTATAGAAAATCTTGTTGGGACCCACGATGCCCCTATCAGATGTGTTGAATACTGTCCAGAAGTGAATGTGATGGTCACTGGAAGTTGGGATCAGACAGTTAAATTGTGGGATCCCAGAACTCCTTGTAATGCCGGGACCTTCTCTCAGCCTGAAAAGGTAGGCTCTTTATATTCATTGCAGGAGTTGATGGTTTTGGGGTGATTTTTGTCTTGATGCATGATTGCTGACTATGTTGATTGAATTTAAAGGTGAAAAGTCAAGATGGGGGGAAAAAGTTGACAGTCGATTTTATAAATCCAACTACATAGAAATGCTTTAATGCAAAAGAAAATTAACTTTGAGATTTGGGGCCAGCTTTTATTTGTCAGTTGTTATATTTGCTTCCATGTATTGTTAGTGCTTTAAATCGCAGAATTGAGAAGCAGCTCACTGCCTTTTCAGAGGAGTCATTTAGCAGACTGTTCGATTGTCTTAAATTGATGCTCCCTCCCAAACCAGAAAATTGGAGGGAGCATCACTTATTTTCATTTGTTATCTGAGGTTTCTTTTGAGTTGACTGTTGAGAGGGCAAAATGGGTTATCATTTCAAGTTCAGTGAGAAAGGTGTTTTATGTTCCCTGGCTTCTACTGTTTGTATATTTATTTTTTAATACTGATAGATGTAGTTTCAAGGCTCTTAGCGAACAAAGCTTTTTAAAACCGAAACTTTGTGTATTATTCTAACCTTTTGATCTGTATGATGAAAGTGTAATTGAGCATTCCTTCTGTATCCTCATCAGACTTTATCAGGTGGTAGTTAATTTTAAAGATTGATTGTTTTAGCAGTTTAAAGGCATCCCTCACTTGAGTCTATTTCCTCAGCATAAATATACTATTCAGTTCCTGTTAGCCATCATTATATACAATAGTGCATCCAAAGAGCCATTATTTTTGTCACATCACAGTCGAATCTACTCCTGGCAAGACCTTTGTTCAGAATAAAATAATTGCATTGTTTCTAGTTTTGATTTATGGTTGTATGTAACATGTTAAGAACTGTGATAAATTGCTGACAGAATATCATATAATGGACAGCCACACTGAATCAAGCTGCTTATTGGTTCAGCAAGGTTCATTATGTCACTTTTTTTAATACTTTCTTTGATAAATGTATATACCTAGTCAGTAGCATGACAGTGGTTTCACTTGATTTATGATCAGTGGGGATAGAAAGCACTATTAGAAGCTTGTGTGTCACCTATATAGTAAAGATTTAAGATAAAATTCCCAGTATGATTGTACCATTATAAATCGATCTCTTTCTGGATTCTCTATTTTTAAAGTTTGGTACTTTATACATCTTAGATTAATTTTCATTTCACTGCAAACATTTTGTTTTCTGAGTAAGCTATGATAAATCTTAACAACATTTCTCACATTTAAATCTGCTTATATTAAATCTGTTGTTTTGAATCTTAATTTTAATTCCTTGTTTTTCCCTTAGTCACATTAATTGTTGGATTTTAGGGCCAGATTCTAGAGAGGGGTGGGGCATGGCGTTGTTACAGCTGGTAACTTGATTCTTCTTCAGCTGCTGGGATGTGGTTAGCATACTAGTGATTATTAACAACATATGACTTAAGGATTGGGTGTTGAATAGACATCTTACCTCGCCCTGGGGCCTCTACATTTTTTATGGCAGTTCTTCAGGTTTGAAAATGCTAAGTCAGATTAGAGTTTCTTATTAATTGAAAATCATAGAGCACAGTTGTGAATCGCAAGTCTAGATTTTTTAAAAGTGACTGAACATGATCAGGAGAATATTTTTTTGCCACCTTTTTAATGAGTTGGCTACCTCTGTTTTGTTTCCAGGTAACATTATATTTGCAAATAAACCACTAAATGTTCGCTTGTAGGAAATTCTATGGTTTATTATAAAGGAATTTTTGTGGAAAGTTTAATATTGAAGAAAGGCATTATGAGGGGAAAAAGAGGGGATACACTACTTTTAAAAATTTTCCCTAATGTTGAACTTCTATCTTGAATGTGTAGTATTACGTCAGGGCACAAGAATTGCTTTGTTGTATGTCAGACCACTGTCTTGTCTTTTAATTTTGAGTTTGTATGCCACCAAAGGCTACTAAACATCTAATTAGTGGTGGCTCCCTCACGCTTCCTGGAAAGGCCTATTTATTCCATGTAACAACTGGGGGGAAAAAAATCAAGATTTTTGGAGTTGCAAAATAAAATATTCTAAAAGGTGATTATAGAAAAATAATTTTGAAAATGATTGTTTTTTGAAAAGCCAGAAACCCATTAAACTCTACCTTGAATTATTTTATGGCTTTATTATCTCCTCCTTGAATTTTTTTTACACTTTTATGTTGTCTCTAAATGAAACATGAAGGCTGGGAAAAATAGTTTAATTTGTTTTAGTAATGGAGAGAATTAAGACTTCAAAAGCTCTTTTACAGAATTACTTAGAATGTACATTATATGATGCTTGGTGAAGTATGAAGAGCATCACGGGTTTGCTGTTTTGTGCAAACTTGGTTTAAATAATTGCAGTATCTAAAATTGTTACTTGTGATTGGGGAATTCAGTCAGCTAATTTTTTATGGTTTTATGATCAGATGGACTTTATTTTGGGGCAAAATGCCATTTTCAGGCAAGTAGGTGATTTTTAGCAAGTTTTGATCTTTTTTAAAAGGTATATACCCTCTCAGTCTCTGGAGACCGGCTGATTGTGGGAACAGCAGGCCGCAGAGTGTTGGTGTGGGACTTACGGAACATGGGTTACGTGCAGCAGCGCAGGGAGTCCAGCCTGAAATACCAGACTCGCTGCATACGAGCGTTTCCAAACAAGCAGGTACTGAACTATAGTCCCTCTTCTTTCTGGAATTTGAAAATAATGTGATCTTATAGTATAATGGTTTGGCCACTATCCCCTAAAGCCTTCTTTTTTTTTTTTTTTTTCAGTAGTGATTTAGAATTTGCTGTTAGGTGTATTCCTTGATATTTTTGACAGCCATGTGTTAAAAGGAAGTGCGTTAACCCCCATTTTAGAGCCGACCTTGATGTTCAGAGAGACCAAGTAATCTGCTCAGGAAGTGGTTTGAATAGAGGAGGTCTTCTGATCTTTTGTTGATCCTGGTCCAGGATGCTTCATAGGTATACAGAATCAAAGAGGGCTTTGCAGATATTTCAGTTTACAAAATGCTGAATTAATATTTATATCTGGATTTTAAGCTTATGGAATTTGCTGTTTTGTTTTTGCCTTTTTGTAATCCTAATGCTTGTAGAGTTCTTTCCCCAGTTTGACAATAGAACTTTGTGTTTTTTTTTCTTAAACTCAACTGAGGTTAGAGAGGCAGGGCCCCTCTTATGACGGATGTACAGGGTGCCCTTCCATCGCTAAATAAGATTAGCCTGTTTATTAGTGATCTCCCTCCTCCCTCAAGTCCTTGAAGTTTTAAGAGGAGATGGTGGTGTGGTCAGTTGCAATAGAAATTTTGCAAGAGGAAAAGTCATTAAAAACAGAAGGTGTCTTTGGTATCTTATGGCTGTCCTTTGGTGGTTGTAGAACTTGAAGCAGGTGTGTTATTCTCTTGGCTTTTTAACCTGCAAAGGCCAGTACCTCAAATGGTGATCACAGTTCCTTTTTTTAGGAAATTGGAAGTTTCCATTGAAGATAAAGAATTGCAGTTATTTGAAACTTTAGAGATTTAAATATGTGATTAAAATATGCTTTCATTGTGAACATTTATTTTAATGCCATTATATCTGGTATTTTCTATAAGATTATTTCTACTTTGTAATGACAGTTAAAAAGTCAGATTTTACTGACTTATTTATTTCTTCATAAACAGTTTCCAGGAATAAATCTTTTTCATACCTTGAAGGATTAAAAAATCATAGATTTTGTATTTGGTGTGTTCTTTCTTATTTTTTTAAGATATTGTCATTTCAAGGAAAGATGAGAAAACGTTTGAAATTGTAAACCACTTTTGAATGTCCCTGAAAGTCTTTGTGCAAACCTGACTTACAGTACTAAATGTAAGAAGTAGCATGACTGAGATGGAAGACTGATGTTCCAGTTTATTTGGATTATTGATACCCCCAATGAAGGAAACACAATTCTTAACAGTTGTTTGTGATGAAGAGGCACAGAACATGGTAGAATATATTTTAACTGAGGGAACAAATTTGAGTCTGCTGGGCAGGACAACAGGACAACAAATGAGCGACACTAAAACACTAAATTTTGTTTAGGTTTGATGAAATAACTAGACATTTTTTATTGTAATGTGCAAGGCCCTGGTACCTGTGAGGAAAGCAAGTGATGCCAGTCTTATTTTCTTTTTAAAGTCATCATAACTATGTTAGTACAGCCGAAACACTTCATTAAAGCCTGCTGTACTTCTCATTTCTGAAATAATCACTCTTTAGTGTGGATTGAATTTGGGAATTAGCACCTTGCTTTTGGAAGCTGGAATTTACCATTTTTTCCCTCTGGTTCTCTCTTGGCAGGGTTATGTATTAAGCTCTATTGAAGGCCGAGTGGCAGTTGAGTATTTGGACCCAAGCCCTGAGGTACAGAAGAAGAAGTATGCCTTCAAATGTCACAGACTAAAAGAAAATAATATTGAGCAGATTTACCCAGTCAATGCCATTTCTTTTCACAATATCCACAATACATTTGCCACAGGTAAAGTATGGCATGCTGACCTATATTTATTTATTATATTATTTGGTGCTTGCTTTTTATGGTATTTAGTGAGAAAAAATCTATATAATGCTTTATGGAAAAGTAATTTCCATGACCTTAAAAATTAACTGTTAAGATAATGGTTATTTCTGTGTCTGGTGTTAAGAACCGTTTTAACTATTTTGAAATTACTTCCAGGTGGTTCTGATGGCTTTGTAAATATTTGGGATCCATTTAACAAAAAGCGACTGTGCCAATTCCATCGGTACCCCACGAGCATCGCATCACTTGCCTTCAGTAATGATGGGACTACTCTTGCAATAGCATCATCATATATGTATGAAATGGATGACACGGAACATCCTGAAGATGGTATCTTCATTCGCCAAGTGACAGATGCAGAAACAAAACCCAAGTGAGTATGCTTCACCTGTATTTGAGCCTTTTCTTGCATTCAACCCAGGATTTATTAATTTTTCTAAATTCATGAATAGCATTGTTGATGCCTGCTCGATATTACAGCTGACTGTAGGGTTGGAGTTGATGTTATCATGTTCTCCCAAGCTTTCAATATCCGTAGGTTGATAGACGTCTGATGGATAAAATTGTGCCTAGTTGTTTTGTACAGAAGAATGTCAAACTCTCATTCTTCTTGAATAGGCTCTATTATTTGAATCTCTGGAGTTATTACCAGCTCATTGCTTCAAAATTAAGTTGAGGAATTCAAGAATAATTTATTTTAGTAAATTCTATTTAAGATGTTTAAGAATTTGAACTGCCAAAAATCTTTCCTCTCCACAGAGGTTGTTTCTTTAATATTAACACAAAGTAAGTGACCTTCAGGTCTTACTGGAAACCCAGAGTAATATGGCCTTGCCTGGAATTGCAAATTTCCTTAGTTTTGAAATTTTCGTAGACGTCTTTGGTTCTTGATTGTAACTGTTGACTGAGAAGAGCCATTTACATTTTTTGATACCAACAGGGCAAAGCTTTTTACTTAATTACCTCCACCAGGCTTAAGGGAAATCTGATACTTCAGCATGTGTTAAACTATAAAATATCTACCCCAAGTGTCTTTGCCCAGTTCCCTGTCCCCTCTCCCCAGGCCCTAAAAGGAAGTTCTTGATACATATTTGTGGAATAACTGAATGTTTTCAGGATTCTTATACTTTGCTGAGTTAAATTGGGTGTGGTACCTTTGCTGATTGGTTGAGCCTCTGAGAGGGGGCAGAGTATTAAATATTCCATATCAGATATGCTTTTATAGGTTTGACTTTAGAAAAGTCTTAGCATGTGAAGCCTGTTGGATAAAGGGCTGTGTTTGCATTTAATCTGTCACTTTTGTATCTCCTGTCCTGGCTGGCCACTTTGATCTCATGCTGTTCTTTTTTTCTTTTGAACTTGTAGGTCACCATGTACTTGACAAGATTTCATTTACTTAAGTGCCATGTTGATGATAATAAAACAATTCGTACTCCCCAATGGTGGATTTATTACTATTAAAGAAACCAGGGAAAATGCTAATTTTAATATTATAACAACCTGAAAATAATGGAAAAGAGGTTTTTGAAGTTTTTTTTTTTTTTTAATAAACACTTTCTTAAGTGCATGAGATGGTTTGATGGTTTGCTGCATTAAAGGTATTTGGGCAAACAAAATTGGAGGGCAGTGACTGCAGTTTTGAGAATCAGTTTTGACCTTGATGATTTTTTGTTTCCACTGTGGAAATAAATGTTTGTAAATAAATGTAATCAAAATCCCTTTGCATTCTTTCTGGACCTTAAATGGTAGAGGAAAACGCTCATGAGCCATTTGTTTCTTTTGCTGGTTATAGTTGCTAATTCTAAAGCTGCTTCAGACTGCTTCATGAGGAGGTTAATCTACAATTAAACAATATTTCCTCTTGGCCGTCCATTATTTTCTGAAGCAGATGGTTCATCATTTCCTGGGCTGTTAAACAAAGCGAGGTTAAGGTTAGACTCTTGGGAATCAGCTAGTTTTCAATCTTATTAGGGTGCAGAAGGAAAACTAATAAGAAAACCTCCTAATATCATTTTGTGACTGTAAACAATTATTTATTAGCAAACAATTGATCCCAGAAGGGCAAATTGTTTGAGTCAGTAATGAGCTGAGAAAAGACAGAGCATATCTGTGTATTTGGAAAAATAATTGTAACGTAATTGCAGTGCATTTAGACAGGCATCTATTTGGACCTGTTTCTATCCCTAAATGAATTTTTGGAAACATTAATGAGGTTTACATATTTCTCTGACATTTATATAGTTCTCATGTCCATTTCAGTTGACCAGCCGCTGGTGATTAAGGTTAAAAAGAAAAAAATTATAGTGAGAATGAGATTCATTTCAATGTAATGCACTAAAGCAGAACACGAACTTAGCTTGGCCTATTCTAGGTAGTTCCAAATAACATTTTTGTTGTCAAACTTTAAAATTTATATTAATTTGCAAATGTATGTCTCTGAATAGGACTTAGATCTTTCCTGACATTTATTTTATCTGTGATGTATTTTTTAAAAATTATTTTGATACAGAGAAGGGTCTTTTTTTTTTTTAAAGTATTTCAGTGAAAACTTGGTGTAAGTCTGAACCCATCTTTTGAAATGTATTTTCTTCATTGCAGGTCCACCTAATCATCCTGTGAAAGTGGTTTCTCTATGGAAAGCTTTGTTTGCTTCCTACAAATACATGCTTATTCTTTAAGGGATGTGTTAGAGTTACTGTGGATTTCTCTGTTTTCTGTCTTACAAGAAACTTGTCTATGTACCTTAATACTTTGTTTAGGATGAGGAGTCTTTGTGTCCCTGTACCGTAGTCTGAAGAATTCCCCCTTCTGTCTCCTAGCAAGCCCCGTTGCTGTATCTGAACAGTTTGAGCTCTTTTTGTAATATAATCTAGACCTGTTATTTCTGTGCTATCTAATAAACGAGATTCAGAACCCTTGAATGTTGGATGTTTTTGAATGTTGGTAATTAATATAATTTACTTAAAAAGGCTTGTGTAAAGCAAAACTCATCATCACAGGCATGTTGGGGATGACATTTTACCTTTAAGTCCACTCTGCCTCGTTTAATTGTCTCCTCTGATGTGTGTTGGGGATTCAGTCCTGCATAAAGTGATTTGTTGGAGTTCAGCCATTTCCCTCATGCCCCCTTGTGCCCTCTTGGTGGATCAGCAGGGCCTTTGAGCCAAGTGTACAGCTTCACTCAGGATGGGCAGAGACTATGTGGCAGCCGCTGGGGACCTTTTGGCTCAGTGCTCTCCTACTAGTGCCGGTGCAGTGGTGCTCAGGTAGCTTGTACATCCCTGTGTTGATGTAGTCATAGTCCACACACAGCCAAATGACAGACCCTTCTGTACGTAGCCATCAAATGCCAAATCACAGTGAAGCCCTTGGGATGGTAAATCATGTAATAGCCAGGGACTAACTGATAATCCTAGTTCTTTAGTGTGATTATGTGCTTCTAAAAGTCCCTGACCACTTGGTTGAGGACAGACCATAAGTTTAAAACATTGTATAAGTGAAAGAATTAATATAGTATTGTTATAGGTAACCAAATTAAAGTAATGTGGACTTGTTTTTGAGGTGCTGAGGGAGGGCTTATTTTATGGTTCCATGTGGATGCCCTCTTATCTCTGGATATCAAATGTGCCTCCCTCCATCTCTACATACCCCTTAACCAGCTCTTCACGGTTTGCTTGCTTATGGTTATAGCTACCTTTTCTCCAAATTACCCAGATGTAGTTACCTTGGCCTCATTGGTTTCCCTTACCCACATTCTTTAAGTATCTCTTCTGTTTATCTTTTCTTCCTACTGCTACCATCCCATGGCCTTCTGGGTGAATGTGGCAGCCTCCAGTTTCTGCCTTAAGTCCTCCATCTAATAGAGCAGTGACTTTTGAACATTGTGGTTGTGACCCAAGTAAGAAATACATTTTGAACTACAGTTCAGAACACAGAGGTCAGTATAGTATGCATGACAGACAGAGGGTCCTGAAACACGACTTGCCCTTCCTGCATGTGATGTATCTGGTGCATGCGTGCATTTTTTTTCTTTGCTTTTTAAGAAATCCTGGTTATGGCACCTTGAATTGGTTTTACAACAAATGCCTGTCACCTGTAATTTGGAAAAACTCGATCAGATTTCTAAAAATTTTCTAGATTTTTAAAAAATGTATTCTTATGTCGTACTTGGAATCCTCCACTGCTTCCTGTTGCTCAGTCGCCCTTCAGCGATTTCATAAGGAGGTGTGCTGCTTCCCAAGCTTCCAGATCATCAGGAAGGGGCTGCGGACTGTAGGGTGCTCTCAGAAGATGGGACTAACTAACCCTTGTTGGGAATATAAATAAGCGGGTGGGATGGGAATGTTAAAGTGATAGCAGTATCTGGTTCTGAGTTCTGTTGTGTAAAAACTTAAAGGTATATTAGCAGGTTAGCCTTTGTTCTGTGGGAAATCCAGGCCTTGTTAGAAGGACCAAGGCCAGAATGCCCAGTTTAGCGCTGGCATTCAAACCCTTCGTTGTTTTTCCTCCATTATCTGTTAAATTCCTGCTTTGCCAAAGGTATTTTCTCTACCCTAATAACTCTAGCTTCCTTCCCTCAGTGGCGACTCAACACACATTAGCCTACTGAGAGCTTAGATCACTACGATGAATCTTTGTAAATTTGTTTAACTCAGTTTTCCCCAAATTCGTTTGAGCCGGTTGGTTCTACTTTTTCTGGTCTTGTTCCCACAATCATTTTACCTTTTACCACTCCCGCAGCAAACACAGGGGGTTCTTTTGTTAGCTGAGAGCCAGGTTACTTTCTTCACTGTCACTGTGATGCTTGTGTTGATTCCCAAATCTCAGTTTGCCCAGGGGCATTCTCTTTCTGAATTGCTCTTTCAGGATTTAATTTGAATCCTGCAAAGTCCTGTTCAAAACCCCCTTTTCCATGAAGCCCTTCTTCCTTGTTGCAGCTCACAAATAAGTATGCCCTTTCTCAAAACATGTATGAAACACCTCCCGCTTATATACCTTTAGCAGCAGTTACTCATATTGCCTGGCATTTAAACATTTTTGTATGCATACATCTTGCTTTCCTACTTATAGCAAGAGCAGGACCACATCTTTTTGTGTGCTCTGGTACATGCCTGTTGGACCGCTTTGATATTGCTAAATTATATAGACTCCTTTTAAAATAATTTGAAATATAATTTTGGAGTATAGACATCTTGTCCAGTGCATTAGACAGGTGACCTTTGGCTTTGTTCATTAAGCATTTAGTAAGTCTCTTAGA
The DNA here is from genome assembly GCF_000951035.1 of Colobus angolensis palliatus. Taxonomy (NCBI): domain Eukaryota; kingdom Metazoa; phylum Chordata; class Mammalia; order Primates; family Cercopithecidae; genus Colobus; species Colobus angolensis. Next base: position 5,627,341 of record NW_012122376.1, on the reverse strand, counting down.
AGTGATATGTTTACTGTAGAAAAATTCAGATAACATGCAAAAAATGAAACATACTGTCACAATCCTATGATATAACTTAAAAATTCCTTTCCAGCTTCATAGAGATATTTGATGAAAATTGTATATATTTAAGGTATACAATGTGATGTTTTGATACATGTATACATTGTGAAATGATGATTACCACAACCAGGCTAATAAACATCTCCATCACTTTGTTAAATTGAGTTAAACAAATTTACACGTTGACAAGTTACATTTACAAATTTATGTAATTTTTTTTTTTGTTTTTTTTTTTTTGAGGCAGAGTCTCGCTCTGTCGCCCGGACTGGAGTGCAGTGGCCGGATCTCAGCTCACTGCAAGCTCCGCCTCCCGGGTTTATGCCATTCTCCTGCCTCAGCCTCCCGAGTAGCTGGGACTACAGGCGCCGGCCACCTCGCCCGGCTAGTTTTTGTATTTTTAGTAGAGACGGGGTTTCACCGTGTTAGCCAGGATGGTCTCAATCTCCTGACCTCGTGATCCGCCTGTCTCGGCCTCCCACAGTGCTGGGATTACAGGCTTGAGCTACCGCGCCCGGCCTTATGAAATTTTTTTATCATAAGGTGAGAATACTTACGATATAATCTCAGCAAATTTCAAGTATACAATACATTATTACTAATGATAGCCACCACATTGTGTGTCAGGGCTCCAGAACTTACTCATCTCAGAGGAGGTAGCTACTTTTAACATTTTTGGTATATATCCATCCTTCAGGATTTTCTGTATATTTCTCTAACAGTAAAGTTTTTGTTAGCCGCATCATGTGAAATGCCTGGGTAGACAAGTTTAAAGATGTTACTTGGGATGGTGTGACTTGTACAAGCCACATAGCCTGCATGGTGTCCACTTTGAGGGGGATGCCGGTAGCTATACTTAGAAGTCATCCCCTAGAGCAAGCTTGTCCAATTTGTTGTCCATGGATGACTTTGCCCAGAATGACTTTGAAGATGACCCAAAACAAATTAATAAACTTTTGTAAAATATGAGAATTTTTTTTTTTTTTGAGACAGTCTCGTTCTGTCGCCCAGGCTGGTGTGCAAGTGGCATGATCTCCGCTCACTGCAAGCTCCGCCTCTCGGGTTCAAGCGAGTCTCCTGCCTCAGCCACCCAAGTTGCTGGGATTACAGGCACCCGCCGTCATGCCCAGCTGATTTTTGTATTTTTTTTAGTAGAGACAGGGTTTCACCATGTTGACCAGGTTGGTCTCGAACTCCTGACCTCAGGTGATCTGCCCTCCTTGGTCTCCTAAAGTGCTGGGATTACAGGCACGAGCGGCTACACCCGCCTGTGATTGTTTTGTTGTTGGTTTTTCGGCTCATCAGCTATTGTTAGTGTATTTTATGTGTAGCCCAAGACAATTCTTCCAATGTGGACCAGGGAAGCCAAAAGATTGGACACCCCTGCCCTAGAGCATCTGAAGCCTGGATACAAAAGAGCCTGTGGCTGTGACTGACAGGATTCTGGCCATTAGGAATTCTGTGACATGGAGGGAAAATGGCACCTTCAAATTTGCACCCCCAGGTATCATGTGGGCGGGTGCTCCTTGTGGCTGGTGATAGTTGTGAGTGAGCCTTGCACGGACTTTCCCTCTATTGGCTGTTCCAGAGTGAGGGGCTGCAGGTGTCTACTTACGTACCTATGGCTAAGATGCTCCTGAGCAAGTGGGGGCCAGTTAGTATATATAATTTTTACAAAATTTGGATCATGTTACATAAATATCTTGCTTCATGCACTTAATATGAAATTTTGCCCATGATTTATTTTATACCTTAGTTTTAAGGGCCACCTAGTTAGTATTTGATTATTTGAACAACTATTTAGTGCCTGCAATGTGCCAGCCACTGCTAGATTCTGGGGTTCAAAACACTGACAGACGCTGTGATACCACAGCGTGGCCACATTTTGTTTTCAAGACCTTGGCCAACCTTTGGTCCTCACAGCCACTGCCGTGGTAGTAAGGGACTTAGTTAAGTTTGGTGACTGCTTGAAGTCTTAAGATCAGCAAAGTGGCTAATGCAGGCACTGTGACAGTCTGAGCACTAGGAAAAGCAGTGTGGGTAGAAATTCCCTGTTTGAGAGCCTTCTGGTTATACTTTAAAAATAAGGGAGCCTAGCATCTTGTCAGATCTTTGAGCCCACTCACTCGAAGGGCCTGTCACTCATCCAGAACTGAATCTGCTAGTTTAACAGGTCAGGCAGTGTGATGTGACAGCGTGAATCTTAGAGTCCAGCCTTTGAACATGGCTTTGAATCCTGACTTTACTGCCTATTCAGGGGGCCACTAGCTAAGTTAATTTGTGAGCCTGGGCAACATGGCGAAACCCATCTCCAGAAAAGATACAAAAATTAGCTGGATGTGGTGGTGCATGCCTGTAGTTCATAGCTACTCTGGAGGCTGAGGCAGGAGGATAACCTCAGCCTAGGAGATTGAGGTTGCAGTGAGCTGAAGCTGCACTACTGCACTCCAGCCTAGGTAACAGAGCAAGACCTTGTCTTGCTGAAAGGAAACTGCTGTAACTAGTCTGAATAGCATAAATCAGTACTTTCCCAAGTGAAAGATGGGCTACCCAGGGATATTTTAAAGACTGAGGTGGGGAAGTCAAAGGAGAGAAGAACCATGAAACTAGCACTGTGTTTGCTCCCCAGATGTCAACCTTGTCTTAATCTAAAAAATAAAATTTCTGAGCCATAGTTTCCTCATCTGTAAAATGAAGATAATACCTAGATCATGGAGTTATGAACAAGTATGTTAAATATTTATCAGAGTGTGCCTGACACAGTGAGTAGAAAATATCTGCTCTCTTTGGATGAAAAATATTTAACACTTCACTCTCAGATATAATTATTAGCTGACTTTTTAGATTCTTTTTTCTTTTTCATAAGTTAATGTAGTTCTCAGATATCTATGGGATTTCTAGTTCTTAAATATGCCAGTATTTTTTTCTGTTAAAATGTTGGTGAACTATTTTAAACATTCAGAAAAACTCGGGATCATACCCGTAAACCCACTGTCCAGACTTTAAAATGTTTAATATTTTTCCATATTTTATCTCTTCATTTTAAAATAAAGTTTTTCAAATGCTTGAAGCCTCATTTGTACCCCTCCCTTGCCCCATTTCCATTTTCCACTTTTCTTCAGTGTTGTACCCATTTATTGCTTTTTTTTTTGCTTATGCAGTAGCCGTATAAAATACGGGCTTTGTGTTTTTGCAAGTTTGTAGAAATGCTAACTGGTAACTGTTTCTATCCCAGAATAAGCCCACCCCCATTTAACATCCAGTGTGGTTAATAAGATACAGGAAAGGGAAAGGGACAAAGCTACAGTCCATCACTGACCAGGAAACAACTTAGCAGCAGCAAGGTTGGGCAGGGGAGTGGCGGAGCTGAGCGCCCCGTCATCTGAGGTCAGCCACCATTTTTTTTTTTTTTTTTTTTTGAGACGGAGTCTCGCTCTGTCACCCAGGCTGGAGCGCTGTGGCCGGATCTCAGCTCACTGCAAGCTCCGCCTCCCGGGTTCACGCCATTCTCCTGCCTCAGCCTCCCGAGTAGCTGGGACTACAGGCGCCGCCACCTCGCCCGGCTAGTTTTTTGTATTTTTAGTAGAGACGGGGTTTCACCGTGTTCACCAGGATGGTCTCGATCTCCTGACCTCGTGATCCGCCTGTCTCGGCCTCCCAAAGTGCTGGGATTACAGGCTTGAGCCACCGCGCCCGGCTCAGCCACCATTTTTGTAGTGGAATGGCATTTGTCTCTGACTTGGTGAAAACTGCATAATCCCACAGAAGTTGTTCTTTTCCTCAGGAAACTATGTGAGCGTGTTAGTATTCAATAGATGAGGTGGATTAAAAACAACATCTGTGTTGACATCTGGGGAGCAAACACAGCGCTAGTTTCATGGTTCTTCTCTCCTTTGACTTCCCCACCTCAGTCTTTGAAATGTCTCTGGGTAGCCCATCTTTCACTTGGGAAAGTACTGATTTATGCTATTAAGACTAGTTACAGCAGTTTCCTTTCAGAATGGCACCCGGCTATGTTGCCTTTGGAACTAGCAGTAAGAGAAATGAAAGAAAGCTGCTGTACCGGTGGCTGCAAATACCAATTGGACCATTGAGTACAAAGGCACTTTCCCCTTGATCAGTGGTGTGTTGTAACGCTGCTTTCATTTTCGAAGGATGTCCACGGCACTTGTCCTGGGGTGGTTGTAGGGCACTTAGTTGGGAATCATTTTGTGTCCTGATGAAAAAAAATTGGAAGGTAAAAGCTAGACTGTACTGTGATTTATAGAGGGCTGTAATTGGGAGAACATGACGTGAGTTGGCCAGCCCATTTAATATAACTCATGATTTGGCAAATGATCTTCCGACTTATTTTAAATTAAAAGCAATTGGTTTTATTTTGTTGTTTTGCTTTCCTTAAATACACCACTGGTATAACTTTCCAAATCACCTGACTTGAGTAGAAAAAAGGAAAATGAAATGTTTTACTGAGCTTGATTTTAGCAGGTGTCACATTTCAGTAATTGAAGGTTCATTTCCAATGGTTTACTTGATTAACTAATTTCCCAAGAAATATTCTTTCACCTCTGACCATATTAGCCAACTCTGTGCAGTTAACACAAACCTGAAGAAGCCATACAAATTATACCTACTGGTCTCAGAAGCACCTAAGTTTGCTTTTCCAATGTTGTAACGAAGTACCTTTCATCCCCTTTATAGGACTCTGTTATAGGCTATTGCAGTAATTTAAAACCTATGTACCTAGACTCCTGACCTTGTTATAACATCACTTTATAATTCTCAAAATACTTGGCTCTTGAAGATTTTCTTAGCACCAGCCATGTATTCTTAAAGAGCCCAGACAATTTGTCTTCAGTGTTATATTACCCTCCTCAGCTGCTAAGACCTAACATTCTCATTGAATTGTCTGACAAAAAATCCCTCAGTTCCTTCATCATTTCACAGGCTAACATGGTATTCAGTTATTAGCATTCTCCAGGTAAAGAAATACTCTTGCACGGAACAGTAGCAATGTATGCCTTCATCAAGCTTTGGATATAGAAGCAGCTCTCTTGCTAGGTTCACAGTTAGTTCATCAAAATTGCTGGTCATGTGGAGAAACACAGCTTTCCATATGTGACTCTAGCATAAAGGTGATCATGGAAACGGAGGACAAGTACACCAATAAGCTTCTTAACACAATACCTTTTGTTGCTCCTGTTCATCAGGTGAACATTGACCTCAGTTGCTAGTAGACGTCTAGAATGGGCATTGTTCGTTGAGAGCTTGTTACTTGGTAGCTTGGCTTTCTGGTCCCTTTAGTTATACTAATAGAATATATGTTGTTAATTGTGTACTGTTAGAATGTGGAATTCACCTTTGCATTGCTTAACTTTGCAATAGGACATGCTATCTCCAAACATCCTGTACTTGTGTTGCCAACCATTACCCAGGGTTTTGCTTTTGTTTGTTTGTTTGTTTGTTTGTTTATTTTTGAGACAGAGTCTTGCTCTGTCACCCAGGCTGGAGTGCAGTGGCACGATCTCGGCTCACTGCAAGCTCCGCCTCTCAGGTTCTTGCCATTCTCCTGCCTCAGCCTCCTGAGTAGCTGGGACTATAGGCGCCTGCCATCACGCCCGGCTAACTTTTTGCATTTTAAGTAGAGACAGGGTTTCACCATGTTAACCAGGCTGGTCTCGATCTTCTGACTTCGTGATCCACCCACCTCGGCCTCCCAAAGTGCTGGAATTACAGACATGAGCCATGGCGCCCGGCCCAGGGTTTTGCTTTTGACTCAACTCTAAAGCTATTTAAAAGTTAGATCAATTGCATTTATTTGGACTCCATTGACACAGAATATGATAAATTGACATGATAGGAAAAAAATCAAATGAGATTACAGAGGATATCCTGACTCCTAAATTGTGAATTCTTTATAGATTTTAACACATTGTTAGTAATAGTTGTGATATTTGACCTGTATATTGAACAAGACCTCTGCGTGGAAGCACTTGACTAGCTGTCTGCATTACTGAGGTTGGACACATTTAATATTTCTAAGAAAACACTTTTTGGCTGAAAACAATAAATCAGTTTGATTTACCCAAGACCTCCCATTCAGAATAACCCTATGGAAACATGCAGGGAAACTAACCTATGCAGATGAACTGGGAAATAATTGGAGTAATGCAAAATTTAAATTTGAACTTTTAATTGGGTCAAGACAAAATTTTAATTTGGCCACTAGTCAAAACTTTAGCAAAGGTTTTCTTATTCACTTTTGACCAAAACAAATAGAACTCAAGAAAAAGGTTTCTCTTTTGGGCCGTGTTTAGATTTCTTTGGCCAACAATCCTGATCAATTTCATCTTTTTAATCTAAACTGGCTTCTCCCTGATTAGAGCTTAGTAAAATGGATGAGAAGAAAAAATAAGATTAAGGGAAGTTGTTTTTAATACCTGTTGCTATAAGCATCTAGTTATTGATTTGGAATTACAAGGACAGATATGCTTGTAAAAGGTCCTGATTTTGGACAACTCAGGAGAACCTGGTAAGAGAAGGAAGAGGACTTGCTGGGCAAATTGACAGCTGTGCCAGAGTATGAGCCGATAAGATTTGTGGGTGGAATTGTCATTGCTTTTGTGAGACAGGGATTAATCTTTGTTTTTATTAGCTCTCCAAAAATAGAGATAAAGGTCAGGAATTGGAAACTGAAGAAATCAGTTTGAAACAGGCCTCCTCTGAGCTATTTTGAAACCTGCTGAATGTGGTTCTCTCAACCCTTTGGACATCCAGGAATTGATATCTAAAAAGCTTCTTAAGGCTCAGCCTCTTAACTGGATGCTGAGGGCCTCTGAGAAAACATGGAGTCATGGCTGTTCTAATGGAGTCATCCATCACTGCCAACTGCTTGCTGGAAAAAATAGGGGTCTTTCACAAGAACCTCATAACCTTCAGGGATTAGAAGCCTGTGCCAGGCTGAATGTTACAGTGGCATGCCATTGAAGGTCTTCTCTTGACCATTGCTTAAGGTAATCATGAAGGTCTGTAATTCAGGGCATATGGTGTCTTCTCTTTTTGCTCTGTTTCTCTCTCACTTCTTTGTTTGTGTCTCCTTTCCTTCTTTCCTTCAATCTAAACAGTAAAAGGCATTTGTGCACAGTTTGTCTTAGGAAAATGTGGCTGGTGGGGTTTTGAAATAGTTGTTTGCTACTCCATTATACCATTTGGTCCAGGTGGTGGTGGGTGGCAATGGATAAATGAGCCTGTTGGCATGTCCATAAGCCCAAGAGTTGGATCTGATCTAGCATGCATATGCCATGAAGGAATTGTGTCTTTTGAAGGCATGGTGACACGGCCCATTTTACTTACAGTGCAGTGAAACCTCCTCACTTGTAGGCCCAGCTCAGGTTTATCTGAACATGGAGTTTCAGAAGATATGAGGTATTTGGGGACACCACCAGGTGTTAAAATTGCATATTAATCAAGTGGTTACTGGGATACTGTATAGATTTTTCAAGTCTAGTAATTTTGGAGGGAAGAAGATGGGAAAATATTGTGAGTTTGTTCTTGAAATTTCCATTCTGAAATAAGACTTCATAAGAGAATGTAGGGTAGTGATAATAGCTTTGGGCTAGTTGTTAGGAGACATGTGGCTTGGGA
>NW_012122376.1:5578041-5619255 GCF_000951035.1 Colobus angolensis palliatus | reverse complement strand
CCATTTGGTCCAGGTGGTGGTGGGTGGCAATGGATAAATGAGCCTGTTGGCATGCCCATAAGCCCAAGAGTTGGATCTGATCTAGCATGCATATGCCATGAAGGAATTGTGTCTTTTGAAGGCATGGTGACATGGCCCATTTTACTTACAGTGCAGTGAAACCTTGAAACACACGTATTGTGGAGAGAATCTTCCAGGCAGCAGCTTAGGACATGCGCTTATCCTCACTTGTAGGCCCAGCTCAGGTTTATCTGAACATGGAGTTTCAGAAGATAGTAGGTATTTGGGGACACCACCAGGTGTTAAAATTGCATATTAATCAGGTGGTTACTGGGATACTGTATAGATTTTTCAAGTCTAGTAATTTTGGAGGGAAGAAGATGGGAAAATATTGTGAGTTTGTTCTGGAAATTTCCATTCTGAAATAAGACTTCATAAGAGAATGTAGGGTAGTGATAATAGCTTTGGGCTAGTTGTTAGGAGACATGTGGCTTGGGAGATCATGCTTGAAGACCTTGAGTTACCTTCTGACCATATCTCAGTCATGATTTTAATCACATCCTCAGCCATTTGAATTATTTAGTATCTTTTTGAGATTACATATTTTACTCCTAATTATATGACAAAGATATATACCATGAAATATTTATCATGTAATTATGATTAAAATGTGCAGTCTCCCCAAAGATGTGAATAATCACTTTAAGTATTCTATATTTAATTAAAGGAGTCTGGTGGACTGTGCTGGGTCAACTTGGTTAAGCTGAGAACTACATTTCCCAGCGTCCCCTTCCCTTTATGCTTCCGAGTTAGAGCTGGCCAAAAGGGGAACACACACAGACAGGGAAGGCTGAAGAAACATGGTGGCCATTTATCTTTGGGGTTTCTTGGCTGTCAGGTGCAGTGATGGATGGTTGCAGAGGTGCCTGATAGAGTTTAACTTCTCTTTACTCGTTGGCTTTGCCCAAGGGCCTGCCACCAGATGCTTGGCTGCAGACCCACAGGACATTAGCTACACAGCCTTTCCTCAGATCCTTTTTGCAGTTCTGTGGTGGCTAAATGTGCCTGACCTCTCTGACTGTTTGTGCTTGCCGAACCTCCAGCACCCCATCCAGACCTTCATGCCTCCCCCACAGCTCCTCCCACAACTACAAGGTCAGATTCCTATAATAAAGCCCTATTCCATGAGCTCCTGGAACTCTGCTTCCCTGTCTGAACCCTGACTGGATACAAGGAGTAAGAGAGTTACAGGCAAGTGTGAACGAAGTCTGTTCAAAAGGGCTTTCGTTCTTTCAAAGCCTTTTGCTTTTAAAGTTGTTGTGAAGGGCAAATGTTTAGAGGTGGATGAAGGTGCTAAAACCCTTCAGCTCCTGTGGTCTCTAGAACATAATGAGAGTCTTTTTCGTATGAAGATGATCCTTCTGACCTTCCACCATTTCTGAAGGTGGATTTGTGCTGATCAGACAAATTCAGATTTGTGAAACCTAGAACAGAATGAATACTCACCGCACATCTATTTCTGTCCTTCATCCCTTTGTCTCTCTTTCCCTCTCATATGACCCTTATGCTTTTAGGACTTGTGGTGGGGATTTTTTATTAGAGGTGCAGGTTTTAGCTAGACCAGGAATACAGGAAATCCAAGCCCTTGACCTCACTCAGGAACATGCCTTAATGTGCTTAGCTCACCAACCACCACAGTATCCACTTTGTGGATCACATTTTGTTTTCCTAAAAGATTCATTCATTTGTCCATCCATCCATCCATCCATCCATCCATCCATCCATCCATCCATCCATCCGTCCATCATCCATTCACCCATCCACCCATTCATTCATCTCTTGAACCTAACATTTCTGACTTAGTCTTGGACATAGCATTGAGTTTAGGAAGCTGGGCTCTATAGTAGACCTATGAGGCTTGAATGCAGGTGCTGTAACTCCCTAGCTATGGGATTTGGGATCATTATTTAACTTCTGAGCCTTGCGTTCTTATTCTTTAAGTCATGATAATAACAGTGCCTATTGCATAGGGTTGTTATATGCATTAGGTGAGATAGCAGATATAAAGTGATTAACCCTATGCACAATGTTAATTGCTGTTATTGTTATTATTAAAAGATGAATCACATGTGACCTTTGCCTTCAAGAAACGTATAGTTTACCGGGATGGGACAGGCATATAAATCAGCCAAGTGGCCTGAGGCTTAGAGGAAGGAGGCATCAATTAGTGCCACTTAGAAAGAAGCCCTCTTTTCCTGACCTTGAAAGGGATGTGAATAAGCAAACACATTAGAATAAGTTCCAAAGTCACCCAAAGTCATTTCCAGTTCCCTCATATGTCATTTCCTTTGAGTTGTCATACAGTTTTGTATTTGCTTCTTCCCCTTTATGTAAGCAGGCATTTTCTCTCTTAAGCCTAGAGATATTAGAGTTTTAGTGGATGAACATTATGTAGATACATATAAAATGTAAATACTTTGCATAATCATTGTGAAAATCATTGTTAAGGAAAAAGTTTCCCAAGCTATCGCTTTGCCACCATAATCTCTGCACTGGGGCTCTTTCAGTCCTGGACTAAGCCCCTTTTTGGGGATGGTACCCAAAGGCCACAGAACTATGTACATGACCCCTCTCCACCCCCAACACCTCCCTAATATATTTAAGTGGACACCAGATGGATACTTGACTCAAGGGCATTTGATTTCCTGGTTGGCCTGAAGATAGTGACCTTGGACTTTTGTTGTCCTTCTCAAGAAAGGTGAGCTGGATCAACTGGAATTCATTCCTAGGGCAATAAAGAGACTGAACCCATTGGTAGTGGTCTTTGCAGCTAGATGGAGGATCCTGTGGATATGGGGGCTGGGGAAGCCACTTCTTGTCCACATGCAAGCAGGTGAGAAAGTTGAGAAGGGAGCAGAGGTGTTCATTGAGGAGCAGAGACCTGAGGCACCTGAGAAATGGAGGTCTTACCTTCACTGAGACTTGGTCTAGAGATATGTTTTGTAATGGCATCTAGGCTATATTTTCTAGTACACATCCTGCATACCTAACTTTGTTGGGTATACAGAAACATACCCTTTGTTGGGAAACATACTTTTGGTTGGGTATGCAGATCCTGTAGAACTGGGATACAATTCTACAGGATCACTTGTAGGGCTTTTTTCTCTTCTGCATCGTAGTTAAAGATCAATTGGCTAAAAATTGACAAATGTGATCTAATTAAACTGAAGAGCTCTGCACAGCAAAAGAAACTATCATCAGTGAACAGGCAACCTACAGAATGGGAGAAAATTTTTGCCATCTATCCATCTGACAAAGGGCTAATATCCGGACTCTACAAAGAACTTAAACAAATTTACAAGAAAAAACAACCCCATCAAAAAGTAGGTGAAGGATATGAACAGAGACTTCTCAAAAGAAGACATTTATGAGGCCAAAAAACATGTGAAAAAAAGCTCATCATCACTGGTCATTAGAGAAATGCAAATCAAAACCACAATGAGATACCATCTCATGCCAATTAGAATGGCGATCATTAAACAGTTAGGAAACAACAGATGCTGGAGAGGATGTGGAGAAAGAGGAACGCTTTTACACTGTTGGTGGGAGTGTAAATTTGTTCAACCATTGTGGAAGATAGTATGGCAATTCCTCAAGGATCTAGAACCAGAAATGCCATTTGACCCAGCAATCCCGTTACTGGATATATACCCAAAGGATTATATGTCATTCTACTATAAAGACATATGCACATGTATGTTTATTGTGGTACTGTTTGCAATAGCAAAGACTTGAAATCAACCCAGATGCCCATCAGTGATAGACTAGATAAAGGAAATGTGGCACATATATACCATGGAATATTATGCAGCCATAAAAAAGGATGAATTCATGTCCTTTGCAGGGACATGGATGAAGCTGGAAACCATCATTCTCAGCAAACTAACACAGGAACAGAAAACCAAACACCACATTTTCTCACTCATAAGTGGGAGTTGAACAATGAGAACACATGGACACAGGGAGGGGAACATCACACACCAGGGCTTATTGAGGGGTGGGGGTTAGGGGAGGGATAGCATTAGGAGAAATACCTAATGTAGATGATGGGTTGATGGGTGCAGCAAACCACCATGGCACACGTATACCTGTGTAACAAATCTGCATGTTTTGCACATGTATCCCAGAACTTAAAGTATAAAAATAATAAAAAATTAATTGGCTATTAATCACCAGATATATGCTATTCCGTTTAAGTTTTGGAGCTTTATTTTTGGAGGTACAAACCCTACCCAATTTTCTGGTGAGTTTGTAAGGCAATCCAATGTTGCGCCTTCAGCATTTAATGTGTGCCACAGTTCAAAGAGGACCAGTTGGGTGTGTGCTCTGCATGGTTCCCACTGGGAGAAGAATTTTGTCAATAACTGGGAAGCAACAAGTTCATGTGAGAACTGCAGCATGGCTTATGAAGACCCTCTTCAGGGAAGCTCCCATTTTCTGAAGCACGTGGTTGCTGTCTTAGTGAGCAAAGTGGAGCTTGCACTGAGGTTTTACCAGAAGGAAAATCGAAGCAGCACAAAGAACATCTTGAAGTCGTATGACTTGTAGAATGGAAAATTCCCAGTCAGGCAGCCCATGGCTCGAATCTTAGCTTTGCCAGTGATTAGCTATGTTATCCTGGGAAAATTTTCTTTTTTTTTTGAGACGGAGTCTCGCTCTGTCACCCAGGCTGGAGTGCAGTGGCCGGATCTCAGCTCACTGCAAGCTCCGCCTCCCAGGTTCACGCCATTCTCCTGCCTCAGCCTCCCGAGTAGCTGGGACTACAGGCGCCCGCCACCTTGCCCGGCTCGTTTTTTGTATTTTTTAGTAGAGACGGGGTTTCACCGTGTTAGCCAGGATGGTCTCGATCTCCTGACCTCGTGATCCGCCCGTCTCGGCCTCCCAAAGTGCTGGGATTACAGGCTTGAGCCACCGCGCCCGGCCTATCCTGGGCAAATTTTCTAAGTCCTAGGCTCCAGCTGCCTCATTTGTTAAAGAAAACCCAAAATGTTGTTAGGAGGATTAAATGAAAATGTAACATATTTAATCCAGTGCCTGGCATATAGTGATAACTCAATACTAATTATTGATATATATATATTTTATATATATCATATATATAATATATATTATATATATAATATATTTATATATAAATATATATATATTTATATATTATATATAATATATTTATATATAAATATATATATTTATATATATATATCATAGCCTATTATATATAGGCTAATTATTGATATATTTTTAAAATATTATGGCTAGTATTATATATAAATACATTAAATATATGTAAATAGATATTAATTTATGTATAATACTAGCCATTATTTGTTTTCAAATAATATATATGGCATATATATATCTTCAAAAGGAATATATATGTTTTGTATGTATATATCTTCAAAAGCAGTATATATATTTTATAGGTGTGTATATATATACATATATATATATTCCTTTTGAAGATGGTCTTTGGCCAAAGAAGCCAAAAAATAAATAAAAATTTATTTTTTTTTGGGGGGGTATAGAAATGTCATGTTATTCTGTAACATTAGATTCTTAGGGCATTCATTAAATCTAATACTCTTCTTAATGGGACAGAACTTTTTATTTCAGGCAGTGCATTATGTAACTACATCTTCCTCATTTCCATTTTATTCTCCAGTCTCTTTCAAAACATAAATTGAGTTATAAACTCTGAACTGCTAATGTGGGAGTGGAAGCCCACCTCTGAGGGTGCCTACAGTGCTGTCTAGTATTAATAAAGTCCCTGCTACTGCAATGAGATGCCACCTCACACCCATTAGGATAGCCATTATTAAAATTCCAGAAAACAGCAAGTGTAGGCGAGGATGTGGAGAGATTGGAACTCCTGTGCACTGCTAGTAGGATTGTAAAATGGCGCAGTCTCTACGTAAAGCAGTATAGTGGTTTCTCAAAAAATGAAACAGAATTACCATATGATCCAGCAAGTCTGCCTCTGGGTATATACCTAAAGGAATTGAGAGCAGGGACTTGAAGAGATACTTGTACGCTCATCTTCATACAGCATTATTCACAATAGCCAAAAGATAGAAACAACTCAAGTGCTCATCAATGGATGAATAAATAAAGAAAATGTGGTGTATACACACAATGGAATATTAGCCTTTAAAGAAGGGAACTCCTGACATGCTACAACATGGATGAACCCCCTCAGAACAGTATGCTAAGTGAAATAAGCTAGATGTGAAAAGACAAATACTGTAGGATTCCACTTATGTGAAGTGTCTAGAGTAATCAAATTCATACAGACAGAGAGTAAAACGGTGGTTGCCAGAGGCTGGGAAAAGGGTGGATTTGGGGAGTTACTGCTTAATGAGTACAGAATTTCAGTTTGGGAAGATGAAAAAGTTGTGGAGTGGATGGTGATGATGGTTGCACAACTATGTGAATGTACTTAATGCCACTGAAATGTATACTTAAAAATGGTTAAAGTAATATATTTTATGTACATTTTAACCCACACATCTTAGCAAAGTGTTCAGCACACAGTCTGAATAAACACTGGCTGCCTTAAAAAAAAAAAGGGGGGGCCTCTTGGGTTTGCATTGTTATGCCCTGGGAGGTACAGCCTCATGACCAAGGTTTGACTGATTTCATTTCCACCTGAATCTACCTAGTCTTACCCCATAGCAAGCAAAATACGGCTTTGCAGAAATGTAGCAGAGGCAAAAAAGAGTGTCCTTTCCAATTCTTGCTGGATTCTTGTTTGTCTTTCCGATTATTTCACCTTCTTTTGTTGTTGTTGTTGTTGAGATGGAGTCTCGCTCTGTTGCCCAGGCTGGCGTGCAGTGGCGCCATCTCGTCTCATTGCAACCTCCGTCTCCTGGGTTCAAGCAATTCTCCTACCTCAGCCTCCTGAGTAGCTGGAATTACAGGAGCCCGCCACCACACCCATCTAATTTCTGCATTTTTAGTAGAGACAGGGTTTCACCACATTGGCCAGGATGGCCTCGAACTCCTGACCTCAGGTTTTCCACCCACCTTGGCCTCCCAAAGTTCTGGGATTACAGGCGTGAGCCACCACATCCAGCCTCAATTCTTCCACCTTCTTTAGGTTTATTCTTTTATTCTCTTACTGACTTCTTAAGCTGAATGCAGTACTCACTAATTCTCTTTCTCATTTAAAAATAAATTTATATAAAGTTACACATTTACTTTTAAATACGCCCTTTACTATATCTCACACTTTTTTTTTTTTTAAGCAACAGGGTCTTGCTCTGTCACCCAAGTGAGTGTCCAGTGGTGTGATCATTGCTCGCTGTAGCCTCCACCTCTTGGGCTCAAGTGATCTTCCCACCTCAGCCTCCTAAGTAGCTGGGATTACAGGTGCACACCACCATGCCTGACTAATTAAAAAAAAAATTTTTTTTTAAACTGTAGAGACAAGGTCTCACTATGTTGCCAAGGCTGGTCTCAAACTCCTGGACCCAAACAATCCTTCCCCATTAGCTCTCCCAAAGTGCTGAGATTACAGGTGTGAGCTACCATGCCTGGCCCATCTCAAAAGTTTTGATGTGAGATATTTCATAATTGTTTGGTGCTACATATTTATAATTTCCAGAGATTTCCTCTTTTACCATAAATTACTGAGATATATATTTTTAAGTTTACAAACATGTGGGCTATTTTTTATTGCTCATTTATAACTTAATGGCAGTGTAGTCAGAGTCATCTGAATGATATCAATTTTTGTGATTTGTTAAGTTTTCCATTGTAACACAATTTTATAAATGGCTTATAATGCATCTGCAAATAACTTTATTTGTTAGGTACAATGCTGACTTTTTATATTCATTAGATTGTTAATTGTGTTATTCAGTTATCTTATGTTCTTATTAAATTTTGACCTACATTATCTATCAATTTTCTGATATGTTAAGATCTCTCATTATGTTGATTGGTCAGTTTCTGCTTTAAATTCTGTTCTTGCTTTATGTAATTTGTACTTGTTTTGCTTTAATATTTTTAATGTGTGTAATGAATGATATTATTTTGAGGCTGTGTTATTAGTCACATACAAGTTTATAATTATTAATAATTATTATATCCTCTAGGTGAATTTTTTCCTTTATTATTACAAAGTATGCCTCTTCATCCCTATTAATACATTTTGCTTTGCATATCATCTGATGCAATATTCTGTGAGCTTTATTTTGGTTAATATTTGCATGTGATATATATTTATGTTTTATTATTTTCAGTCTTTCTTGTGGGTTTTAGGTGTGTCTATTTTTTTTTTTTTTGAGACAGAATCTCACTCTGTTGCCCAGTCTGAAGTGCAGTGGCATGATCTTGGCTCACTGCAACCTCCTCCTCCTGCATTCAAGCGATTCTCCTGCCTCAGCCTCCCTAGTAGCTGGGATTACAGGTGCGTGCCACCACATCTGGCTAGTTTTTGTATTTTTAGTAGAGATGGGGTTTCAACATGTTGGCTAGGCTGGTCTCGAACTCCTGACCTCAAGTGATCTGCCTGCCTTGGCCTCCCAAAATGCTGGGATTACAGGTGTGAGCCACCATGCTCGGCCAGGTGTGTCTATTTTAAGCATCTTATAGCTAGATTAAAAATGCGAATGCAGTATAATAATTTCAGTCTTTAAATAGGTGGATTTAATCCATTTAGATTTCTTTGTGATTAGTAATGTATATGAGTTTATTTCTTCATTTCTGCTGCCTTCTTTAGGTATTTTTACTTACAATGCTTTTGTTTTCTCTTTCTTTCTCCTCTGCCTTTTGTTGGATTGATAGTTTTTCATGTTTCTCCCCTCTTCACCACCTCACTTCTGGCTTGAAAGCTATAGATTGATAGTTACCTTTAAAGTATTATCCCTCATAATTAACTGTCTATTTTCCACCAAACTCTATAGTTATTCAATAATTCTAGCTTCTTTCCAATACTAACAGTCATTTCTCACATGTTACCTACTCACAGAACACTCCTTTTAACAATCTTATAATTGCTATTTATAGTTTTATTTTTCTTCAATTTTAAAATATCAAAGTTAGCTATTTTTATAGTTCAGCAGTTAATTACTTATATTAATATACTATGTGTGTATGTGTGTGTGTATATATCTCTGCCAATAGTTGCTTTTTACCTTTGAGTTACTTTTTTTCTTGCTGAAATATATCCTTTAGTAAATTTTTGTTTTGTTTGTTTTGTAATGAGAATCTGAGTATGTTTTTATGTTCCAGATAATGTCTTTATTTTGTCCTCACTCTCAAAAGATAGTTTAGCTGGATATGAATTCTAGGTTGACAGTTAATTTTCTCTCTGCGTACTTTTTGTACATCTGTACTTCCTGTTGAGAAGTCTGCTGTGAGCCTAACTATGTTCCTTTAGAAGCCATCTTTCTTTCCCTCTGTGTGTTAGTTAGGGTTTGCTCAAGAAAGAGAATCAATAAAATAATGTGTGTGTGTGTGTGTGTATGTATACATACGTACATATATGCAGTTATACATACACATACACACATGTGTATATACACATACATACATATATATGTATAAAGATATTTATTGTAAAGAATTAGCTCATGCAACACGGAGGCTTGGCAAGTCTAAAATTTGATAGAGGAGACTGGAGAATCAGGAAAGAGTTGCAGTTCAAATCCAAATGTAGTCTGGTGGTAAACAAGGAATAGCCAATGTTGCAAATGAAGTCTGAAGGCAGTCCTACTGGCAGAATTCTCTCTTGCTTGGGGAAGGTCAGCCCTTTGTTCTGTTCGGGTCTTCAGCAGATTGGATGAGCCCCCACCCATATTATGGAGAGCAATTTGCTTTACTCAAAGTTGATTTAAATGTAAATCTCATCTAAAAACACCCTCACAGAAACATCTAGAATAATTTCTAAATGTCTAGGTATCCTGGCCCAGCAAAGTTGACACATAAAAGTAGCCATAGCACTCTGGAAGCTAAAATTGTCTTTTTATTCTTTGTATTTTGCAATTTCATTGTGATATGTCTAGTTGTGGATTTATTTTCATATATTCTTGCTTAGTACTGAAAATGTGATATACATCTTCAGTTCTTAAAGATTTTCAGCATTTATATTTCTGAATAGTGTTTCCCCACCAGTCCCTACATTCTTTTGCTCTGATATTCCTGCTTGGTGAATGTTGGAACCTTAGAGTTCTTCCTCCATGTCTCTTAATTGCTCTTCCATATTTTAGTTTTGTTTTCTCTCCATGCTATGTTCTGGGTGAGGTCCTCAGAACTCTCTGCAATTTACTAATTCTCTCTTTGTGTCTAATCCAGAATTTATTTCACCTAGTAAGTTTTCAAAAAAATTCTTGGATTTCTATTTTATTTCATATCCACCTCTTCTTGTTTTACATTTGCTTATTTTTGATACATAATTTCTTGAATTTTTTTTGTTTGTTTGTTTGAGATAGAGTTTCGCTCTTGGCTGCCCAGCCTGCCCAGTTGCCCAGGCTGGAGTCCAATGGTGTGATCTCAGCTCACCACAACCTCCACCTCCTGAGTTCAAATGATTCTCCTGCCTCAGCCTCCTGAGTAGCTGGGATTACATGCCTGTGCCACCACCCCCGGCTAATTATGTATTTTTAGTAGAGATGGAGTTTCTCCATGTTGGTCAGCCTGGTCTCGAACTCCCAACCTCAGGTGATCCGCCCACCTCGGCATCCCAAAGTACTCGGATTACAGGTGTGAGTCACCATGCCCGGGCTTTTGAATTGTTTTCAATGAAGTTGTACATTCATTTACCTACTTGAATATTTTAAACATAAATGAAGGCTTTGGTACATGGAGCTATAAAATTTTAATTTCGTCTAGGGTAAATATATATTTCAATTTTGATTTTGAGAGCTGACTTACAATTTTGATTTCCAGGCTTTATTTTTTGAGACAGGGTCTTGCTCTGTTGTCCAGGCTGAAATGCAATGGTGTGATCATAGCTCACTGCAGCCTCGACCTCCTGGACTCAGGCAATCTTCCCACATCTGGAGTAGCTACAACTGCAGCTGTGGTGGTAAACTCCCTGCCACCGCTTCCTGCTTCCGGCCCCAGAGATCAGCTCTTTGAGTCCACAGAAATGTTTATTTTTTACTTTGGCATCTGACTGTGTCATTTTTGTTTTCTCTTATGATTTAGCTGTCATTGCTGTGGTGTTTGGAGCAGAGAGGGATCAATGTGAGCTTATTGTGTCAACTTGACTGGCTAACTCATGATCAAAAATTTTTGCTTTACTAATGTCATAAGATAGATGGTCTGACGGGAAACAATTAAAAAATAAAAATAAAAGAAACAATTAGAAAGTAAAAACTTCTTTTATTGGTAAGCAATTGATATTGCTTACATTGAGACAATAAACATTGGTTGTGTTTGCAAATCTTAGTCTAGATGGATCTTCTTTCAGAATTTGTTCTACTCTCACTACCAGTATGATCATCAGGTCAGAAGAAAGTATCACTGGTCTTGGCAGTCGGTGGCAGGATGACTGCCCTGATCATTTCAAGTTTTGGTATGAAATGGAGATTGTGTCATCCTTATCTACCTCATTGGCGAGAACATGTGCGAAAGCTCTTTGAAATATATTGGGATGCTATAGTATGGTGAGTGCTATTACTAACGCTCCTTGTTTATACTCATGGGAGAGGACAGCATTGTGTGGCCCAGGGAAATAGTTTTGGAAGCAGGTGGATCTGTGTTTTGATTCTGGGTTTCCCTTATTCGTTGTGTGATCTTGGCAGGCAAGTCAGTTAACCTGACTCACCATGAAATGATATAATACTGTGTTCTTTTTTTATCCATTTACCTGGGATGGGACGTTGGCTTCCTCTTTGTTTCCTATCACCCAAGCACTTCATTAGTGCCAGGTTCCATCTCGGAGTGAAATGAGGGGACCTAAAATGCCCAGGGCACTTTGCCCATTATCAGTCTTAAATGTGTTTCTTTTTCCAGGGCTTTATCTATGTGAAGCTGTTCTCATAATTGCCTTCCATTATTTCTTTTTTTATTTCTTGGGTATAGGGCCCTAGAACTTGAAAGTGGTTCTGAGGGACATGTCCAAGGGCCCAGGGAGACCAGAGGAATAGATCAAGCTCATCTACCTCCTGTTCTAGCTCTCCTGCCTTCTCTGCCCACCATCTCCAACCATCCCAAAGGCAGGTGTTTGTGATGAGCACAATGATGGTGCTGGCACTTTGTCATCTCTTCTTACTATCATAGTTACATGTACTGGACCAGGAAGGAATGCATTTAGACCTCGGAACCTCTGTGAGGGGATGGAGAATTCCGATGAGGTGTGGTAAGTAGGAATGTCATTCCCGCCCTGCTGAGAGGTGACTGTGATTGACATACATGAATCTGGACTTGGCAACAAGGGACTCGAACAGGGAGCTCTGAGGCCTTGGCTGGTTTTAGCTTCCTCATTGCTGAAAAGGGGTGTTGCTGTTGATGGTGGCGTGAAGTCCATGGCTGAGGGAATGGCACTTGTTGTTGCTCTGGCTGCACCTGTTCCAGGGAAGGCCCTGGTCCTCGTGCAGCGGTGGGGATTGGTGGCTCTTTGTTGGGTCTCAGGGTAGGATATCTCAGGATGATACTGCAGTCCCTTTCCTGACTCATTTCTTCTTTAAAGTGGCCTCTTGAGAGCCTTCTTTGGCCATCTGCTAAGAATCTGACCAATACCAATTCCTTTCTGAATTTTACTTGCTCTAAAAGTCAAGAAACTAAGATGGAGTGACCAGTATCAATATACTTGCCTTTTCTGGTTTCTGGGTAAAGAAAGATTAGCATTGCTGGAAGGTGAGATGGCTATATTAAATTCATTGCTTCCGTGCTAAATCTTGACAAATATTAAAAGCAAAGGGAAAAGGGGGAGGGGATCCCAACTCAAGCCTGGAAGATTTTGAATGGCTAGAAAATCATAGCATTAAGACACAATAAACATCAATCTCCAGGTATGTTATAATTTTATTTTTTTAAGATAACACTGAATGACTGTAACTGCTTTTGTATCGGAGCAGGGAAGCCGTACCCGAACTTGAAAATCTTTCATCTGTTACCCCTAATGCATACTCACAAGCATATCGCAGTCTTGAGGAAGTACAATTAAAAAGGGGGTAATCCTTTTTCAAGTCCTCAGGTTTAATTTTCCTGATTATGGTAGATTATGAGTCATTCTGGGTCTTGGTCTCCAAGAGAGACAGCGCCTTCCCTTCAGTCCCTTTCAACAGTTGTTTATGGCAGTTTCAGCCTCTTTCTGCCTCTCGGAGGCTCTTTATTTTTAAAGCAAGGCAGACAAGGCCTAAAATTATTCCATTAAAGAGGGGCAATTTTTGTAATGGGACTTAGAGTGCTTTGCAGAAGTGCAGGCAAGTTTCTTCAATATCCTGAGCATTATTCGCTCATTTAGTTAAATGATGTTTCTAATTCCCTGGTAATTACGTGTAATGAGGCACTTTTTCTCTTCTTGATGAGACTTTAGCTTAATATGAGATGGCGTATTTTTTTCTTTTTTTTTTTTCCATGGGGATAATTACCCCTTCCCAGGAAAAGCAGGGTTTGTTGTGCAGAATATAGCAAATTATTTTATTTCCTGCCATCTTGACTGCCAGTAAATTATAAAATTAAGTTTCAGTGGCGCATTAGCACCATTTTGGAAAAGGCTCAAGACTCCATTTTTTCTTTTTCTTTCTTTCTTTTTCTTTTTCTCTTTCTTTCTTTTTTTTTTTTCTCAATTCATGTACTGCTGTCCTCTGGGACTGTAGAGGCTATTATTCATAGAACAGATGTTTTTTTCCTGCCAATTCCTAGTATTCAGATGTATTGAAGCAGCAACATAGGTTTAATTTTTCTGGATTATAGCCAGTGTAGAATGTTCTTATAAGCATCTTTGTGTTCAGGTAGTTATCATCATAAAGTTAAATAATATGTCCCCTCTTTTCTCTGGTCTCCTCTCTCTCCTCCTTTGGATGTCAACTTACCTATTTTTGTGCAATGCTTTAATTAGGTGCAAAGCAACTAAATTTGAATCACATGAAGGTGGTGACACCAACTATTAAAAGGCAAGAAACTCCGTTATTATAGTCACTCTACTTAACTCTGTTGTTAAAAAGCAAATTTAAAGAGAAGAGAAAAAAATATGGGGAGAGCATCATTTAATTAAGGACAATGTCATGCCTAACTTTGGTTTTCTGGATTTAGTTATTTTTACCAGTTTTAAGAATTATATGTTTGTGTGTGTGTTTGTGCAAATGCACACTTCTACCATTTTTTATTTTTGTGTGTGCAGAAGAAACATTTCTTTGGAGGAAGCAGCCTAATGAGATGGAAAGAGGAAAAGAGAGCTTTAGCCGGGGAGCCAGGGGGCTGGAGTTGTAGGGTAGACTCCATTTACTCCCAACTGGCTGTGTGCTTTGGGCAAGACAACCTTTTTGAGCTTCACTTCCCTCCTGTTTAAATGCATGAGTCGCAGCAGAGGATCTCTAGTCTTCAGAAACTTAAAAGGTCTTCCTATCAGTTAGCAAAAGAACCATGTGTTGGGGTTATAGCAAAGTAGCCCAGATTTAAAGTTTGTGGTTGGATTGTTGTTGTCATTTTGTGCTCCCCACCACCTGCTCTCTCATCCCTTGTAAAGATGCTGGTTTCCAAGGGTCCAGGTGCCGCCATCTCCTCTCTTGCTGATGGTCTTATGGTTCCTGTTTGGGTTCTACTAAACTTCTAGGCCTGGAAAGTTGAGAGATGCCACCAGTGCTCTGTCCACATAGGATCAGTATTTCAGGTGTGAGTAAACCAGGGTCATTCGCTGCAGAGGGAGATGCCACTCAGTCCCCTGTCCACACAGGGTCTGTGTTTCAGGTGTGAGTGAACCGGGATGCCCTGTCCACACAGGGCCGGTGTTTCAGGTGTGAATGAACTGGGGTCCTTCACTGCAGCCCTCAGTTTCCCTTGAGTCATGGGTAGCCTAATATTTTCCTTTTCTTGAGGGTAGCCGGAGAATGTTTTTGTTTGTTTGCACATTTGAAATCAACAGCAGCGTTCTGAAAATAATACTGTCCTTTTCAGACAAATGGGAAGAGACTGATGTGAGCTGATTTCTCCATGTTTGGGGAATGGGGGATGTTTACCAAAATGACAAGTCTTTCTCACTTGTATAATTAGCCTGCAATAAAAACCTCCCATCTGGAGTTTTTATTTTAAGAAACTGCTGTTTGGAATAATTCTGTTATAGGATAGTTATGTTGGTCACTTCACTTTTTCACTTGGGATCACTGAGGAGGCTCTTGCCTGCTTCCTGATGGGTCCTCCATAGGCCTAGCTCCAGGCACGTGCCTTCTCAGCTCAGCACCCTGTAGGAGCTCCATGCTGACCACATCACAGTGTAAACTCTGTATCTCAGCGTGGACCAGAGGTGGGCCCAGAGTCAGATGGATTCAGGTCTGAGTCTTAGATCTGCCATTCACAGATTCTGTGATCTTGGGCAAGTTGCTTATCTTTTCTGAGCCTGTTTTCTCATCTTAAAAATGAGCATCACAATAATACCTCATCAAGTAAAATAAGATACACGTAAGGCACAGAGCTTGGGACTTAACTGCTGAGTAATGTGAACTGCTAGTATTATTATTGCTGTTGTTAGGATTACTACCTCACCTTCTACTGCTTGCCTAGAGGTATGTGTGCCACATTCCAGCCACTGGTCCCTAACTCATCCCAGGCTCTCCTGTCCTTGTGCCTCTGTTTATACAGGTTTCTCTGCCCAGCATATTTTCCCTTTCTCACTTCCCCTGCCATTCATTCATTCATTCATCTCCATTCATTTATTCATCTCCATTCATTTATTCATCAAATACTTATGGAGAGCATCCATGATGTGCTAGTCCTGTTGGCCTGTTGGGCTCACCTCAGACACAGCTTTGGTGACTGTCCTAGTGGGAAGGGCCCTCTGTATCCCCCACAGGCCCGCAGGCCCATGCTTTGCTGTGGCCACATATAATGTACAGGGCCCTCTCTCAGTCACTCCTGTTCTCCTCTTTTCCACATTGGTCCTAGTACAGCATCTCCCATGGAGGAGCTATGTGAACAGAGACTGAATTGAGGGAAATCACTTTTGGAATCCCAGCCCTCTCCTCAGGCCCTGGTGGAACATGAGCTGTGCTGTGGATGAAGTCTGTTGGCACAGCGAGTCCCTGGGATGGAACCTGCACTCACTGCTTGATCCATGGCTGGGTGAGTGGCAAAGCGGTCAGCACAAGCTTCTAGCCCAGGCTTCCCTCTTAGCAGCATGTGGCCTTGGGCATGTCACAGAGTCTCCCTGCCCTCTCCCCCATTTTCTCTTCTGTCAACTGAGCATAACTGATGCTACAATCTCACTGACAGATGGTGAGTGAGGACGAGTGAGTGGGCACGTGAGGCACTTAGCTCCATGCGAGGCTCACCGATGTTGGCCGCTCTTGTTATCATTACAATGATGATTATTAGCCTTTCTACGTGAGAGATTCTCAAACCTGGCTGCTACCCATGAGAATCATGTGGACAGCCCTTAAACAAAGATTCCTGGGCTAC
The DNA here is from genome assembly GCF_000951035.1 of Colobus angolensis palliatus. NCBI lineage: Eukaryota > Metazoa > Chordata > Mammalia > Primates > Cercopithecidae > Colobus > Colobus angolensis. Next base: position 5,602,632 of record NW_012122376.1, on the reverse strand, counting down.
CCCTTGATCTTCTGCATCAGAACGGCCAAGATGGAGTCTGGGAAGGTGTTAGCTACATGCTTTTAGGATGACTCTGATGCCCAACCTGGGAACCCCCAAGGGGCATACTCCTGACATGGACAGCGTCTGTGTTTAGTGGGTCCAAATACTGCCCTGTTGAATAAAGAAGTGCACTCTGTACCGGGTTGAATAGTGTCCCCTCCCAAAATTCCTGTCCACCTGGAATCCATGAATGTAACCTTATTTGGAAATAGGGTTTTTGCAGATACAATCAAGTTAAGATGAGGTCATGCTGGAATAAGGTGAACCATAAATTCAATGTAACTGGGCATCCTTATAAGAAGAGGGGAACTTTGTACACAGAAACAGACATAGATGGAAGTTGGTCATTTGCCTGTGGAGGCAGAGATTGGAGTGATGCTGCCACAAGCCAAGGAGCAGCTACCAGAAGCTGAAATAGTCAAGGACGGATCCTTCTCTAGAGGCTGTGGAAGGGGCAGATTTCTGACTTCCAGAACTGCAAGAGAATACATCCCTATCGTTTGAACCCCTCAAGTTGGGGACGATCTGTTGTGGCAGCCCTAGGAAATGAATACAGGCTCCAAGTCACCTTCCAAGAATCCTGCGTTGAGGCAAAAACTCTGCTGATAGGGCTCACTTTGTGAATAGTTGACATGATTCCAGCTTTATAAACACCAATTCAAATCTTAGAAGAGAATTTCCCCCTCTGGGCAAAATGGGTGTTGACGTATTTTTAAAAAATGGGAGTTAAATGCTGAGGGTAGAGGGCACCTCTGGTCCATATGGGACTAGCTGAGTCCCAGGTCTTCTGTCTGCCCGGTCAGGACTGAGCATGTGCAGGGAGGAGGCCGACAACTGGGCAGATGCAAACCTCCATTTGTGTATTGCTACCTTTCCAGAGCCTCGGGGATGCTCGGTGGACACCTCACAGGAGGCGAGATTGACAGAGCAGGTTCTAGTCTTGGCTGTCTTCTTCCTTCCGGAAGGTTCCTGGACAAGTCACCTGATCTTGTGGAACCCAAGTTTCTCCACCTCTAAATGGAACACACTAAATTGTTATGAGTGAGCATCAAAGGAAATCAAGAATGTATGATTTAGCTCTGCATGCAATGGGCTCTCGAGATAATTTTCATTGCAGTTATTTTGACTTCAGTTTGGTGAGTCGACTGCCCCAGGTTTTGAAATGAACACAGAGAGGCAGAATGCGTGTTGTAATCCCAGGCTACAATTCTGGAGCCTTTATTGAAGGAGAAGACATTTTTTATTTGTAAGAATGAAAAACGGAAGGCGGGGACCCTATGTGGCATGGAATTCAAGAAATGGAGCAGCTGGCCACTGGCGATCGGAAGGCCCACAGCAGATTCTGCAAACCTCTCTGGAGTTTCTGCTTGAGTTCCTGTTTGCTGCCGTGAGCCCCTCATTCTCTTATTGCTGAGACACCTTCACCATGGCTCAAGGGCCACGTGCTATTCCTCAGGTGGTGGAGGGCAGAGACCGAGGGAGTTGGTGAAAAGGAGAGGGCTGAAAAATTCCTCTTAGCATAAGAATAAACAGTGATTTGAATATTCAGTTGTGAGGGTTATAAATAACTGTGAGTTTTCATTGACGTGTAAGCGGTGATACATTTTGTACAATAATTAGTTATTTGATTACTTTTGTTTTAGCCTGAAGTAGAGGACAATTGACAAATGTGAATACCTCTGAGACTGATGGGGCGCAGTAAACTAACTTTATTTATTACAAAATGCAATTTTATTAATATGAATTGACAGTAATTAATTTGCTAGTGTTGATGTTGTTAATAATTGCATGTAATTTATGAAATATTCATGCTAGAGCAGAATGAAATAATGCACGGGTCCTCTGGCTTGTTTGTTAAGTCTGTGAATATTTCAACAAAGCCTTTCTAATTCAATGTATTCATAGTACAGTGGTTTGAAATCCCACAAAATTACCAAAAATATTTTAATTTCTTATTTGAGTGTTTCTTAACTTGACTTCCAGGCATGTCCAGGGATACTGTGCTTATACTTCAGGGCACCATGAAACTCCCTGAAATTAAATGGAGGAGGTATTTTCTTGAGAGCCTCCCCCGGAAGATTAAGTACCAGTGCATTGTCTAACTTAATCTTCATAAAAGCTGCAAAAATACTTTATTCCCATTTCATAGATACGGAAACCAAGGCTGAGAGAGATGTCATCGTTGCTGGTCCCACGTAAGTTGAAGTGTCAGAGGTAAGAATCAACTCTGTCCTCTGGCTTCTAAATCCAGGACCCATGGAGTAAAATCTAATTTTGCCTTTATTCCAATTTTTTTTTTTTTTTTTTTTTCTGAATGAAAGTATGGACTGTTTCCCTCTCCTAATTCAGTTTGGCCCTGTTGTTCCTAGAAAAGGATTGTAATTAGAGGGCATCACAATTGAATTCAGCTAATGTGATCAGCAACACGGGGGCCCTGCTGGAGCCTGTGGTCAGGCTCTGTGGAGGCGCTTCAGTCTGCTGTCTTGCTTTGGAGACCCCCTCCCCACTCTGAGGGCTGCAGGCCAGTGGCCAGGAGGTGGCTGTATTTAGGAAGAGGCAGCTGTGAGGTGCTGGCACATGCTCTAAACCCCCTAAGAATTCAGGTCTCAGTTCCTAACTCCAGGACTGACTTCCTGGGCCTGCACCGTGTCCGGGCTGAGAAGGGCTCCACATTTGGTTCAGTGCTCTAGTGTCACCAATCCTTAGTAACTTTTGAACAAGGACCCTACATTTTCAAGTTCCCTGGCCCCGCAAATTATGTAGCCACTTCTCTCTTCCCTCTGGGACTCTCAGAAGTTATTTTGCTTCTCTGAGCCTCAGCTCTTCATCTGGGAAATGGGGACGAGATATTTTACTCTCTCAGGTTCTAGAGGGCGATGAATGAACGCATGCCCAAAATGCCTTTTACATTCTGAAGCCCAGGGCCAACGCCAGGGATTTGTTTCAGAGTGTTGTCTTCCAGTGAGAGCTGCAGAAGGACGACCACAGGAGACTGAGTGTCCAGAGCTCTTTCTCAGCCCCCTTGACCCGCATCCCAGGGCAGAGGCATCAAAAAAAGACCTAAGTCCACGTATAATCCAAGGCAATAAATGTGCTCCACATTCTTGGCTGGGGTCTGGGAGGTTAGCACCGAAGCCATCGCATGGGAAGGTGTAGGGTTTGAGAAAGCACCACCATTACCTGTGTGTTTTCATCCCCCAGGCATGTTCCCTGTTTGTTTTGAGAAGAAAATGAAAGAAAAAATTTTCTGCACAAAGTTTCCAACTGGCAAACATTTTTCCAGCTGTGAGACCTTGGACACATTTTCATCTCAGAGCTGTTTTTTCTTTTGTAAAATGATGTAATAATTGCTGTTATCTCCCTGGGCTGTGGCGGGTATTAGATAAGAAAATGCAAGTAGACCTCACAGAGATTGGCCTATCAGAAGCACTTAGTAACAGTTAGCTTTGCTTTGTTTTCTTCTTGTGATTGTTATTCTTTAATAAAATTTATGCTGCTCACAGAGCTCTGTCATTTATTTATGTTTTTGAGACAGGGTCTTGCTCTATCCCTCAGGGTGGAGGGCAGTGGTGTGGTCATGCTTCATTGCAGCCTCTGCTTCCTGGACTCAAGCAATCCTCCCATCTCAGCCTCCCAAGTAATTGGGATTACAGTAGTGCACTGTAACATCTGGCTAATTTTTGTATTTTTTTGTGTGGAGACGGGGTTTTGCCGTGTTGCCCAGGCTGGTCTTGAACGCCTGAGCAATCCCCATATCTCGGCCTCGCATAGTGTTGGGATTACAGGCATGAGCCACCACACCCAGCTAACTCTGTTATTTTTGACAGGGTGGATGAAGGGTTAAGGTTGAGGTGAGAAGGTAGAATTGGTCTTGTCACTCTAGGCCTGCCTAGCCCCTCTTGCTCACCTAACTCCCCCATTTTCTCACTCTGTTTCTCCTCCCTGAGTATCTGGGGAGACTTGCACCCTACCACCTCCAACCTCCAACACCTGGAGAGGGAGTTCAGGTGGGAATTGGGCTACCACGCTGCAGGCTGCTTCTTTTCCCCGGAACCTTGATTTTTACTCCTCAGACCTCATCTCAGTGATCTTCCTGCGCTGGGATTGTGGTTAAATGTCTGTACTCAGGATCCACATGAGGGTGAGCCACTCATGGAGGGAGAGCACTTTTCCTCCACCTCATCCCAGGCCTAGCTCATCACGGGGTTGATTCCCAGTGAACACCTGTTGAATAAACAGGGAAACCGAACCTTGACAGGAAAGGGGTGTCTGCATGTAGAGAACACCTCTTTTTCTTTTTTTCTTCTTTCTTCTCATTTTTTCCTTTTTCTTTTTTTAACCCCCTTAACTATTTCCAAGTGTACAATTCAGTGCATTAAGTACATTCGCAATGTCATGCAACCATCACCACCATCTGTTTCCAGAACTTTCCTTCATCCCATACAGAAACTCTGTACCCATTAAGCCGTAACTCCACATTCTCTTCTCCCCCCAGCCTTTATTTTACTTTCCATCTTTATGAATTTGCCTCTTCTGGATGCCTCACGTAGGTGGAATTGTACAATATTTGGCCTTTTAGATCTGGCTTCTTAGTATGTTTTCAACATTTATCCATGTTGCAGCAGATATCAGAATTTCATTTCTTTCTAAGCCCAAATAATATTCCACTGCATAGATTTTTGTTATCCATTTTGTTTATCCATTTAGTTATTGATGGACACTTGGGCTGTTTCTACTTTTTGGCTATTGTGATGAGTGCTGCTATGAACATTGGTGTACAAATATCTGTTTGAGTGAACTGCTTCCAGTTCTTTTGGGTGAAAATAACCTAGACGTGTAATTGCTGGGTCATTGGTAATTGTATGTTTAACTTTGTGAGGAGCTACCGAACTGTTCACATGAACTGCACCATTTCACATTCCCACCAGCAATGTTTGAGGATTCCAGTTTGCCCACGTCTTCACTGACACTTGTTATTTTAGACAGCACTTTTAATCATCGGGCAAAGAATTGCCTCCTTCTTTACAGGCATCTTTGCTTGAAGCAGACTCTAAACCAGGAAGAGCAGGCGCAGGAAAGGAGAGGGCCCAGGGAGCCACAGTTATTTACTTTTGCTCAGAGACTCTGAGGGTACCCTTCCTCTTTAGAAAACAGCTGGGACAATCTCTGGTTGAAGCTGCTGAAAGCCCATGTTCTTCTCTGCTCTTCCAGCAACAAGAGCTACAGGGAAACAGAGGACATTATTATGAGTGAAGATGGCGGCCACCTTCTGATGCCACTCTTGGCTAATTCTGACTACATAATGTGGAGTAAAAGTTTGTCTCCATATGACCTGCTGCAACAAGTAATGAACCGTTATTCTCCTGGACAGAGGTGCGGTCAGGGTGTGTGGCTGGGACTGTCACCGTGGAGGCAAGATGAATGTACCAAGCAGTCTCTATGCTGAGGACCTGGTTGTTTTGGAGTTATAACACCCTAGTCGCTTTAGTCATCCATGAGCTTCATGACGACATTGAGCCATCTGACACTCCCACCCTTCATATGGCGCTCCTCTGGGTACCAGGCAGGGGCTGCTGTATGCAGATGGTGTCCTGGGATTCTAAAAGACACAAAGTGCCTGCTGTCTCGCCAGGATCTCTTTCTGCAGCAGGGACCCTTGATAGAGGTTATCCAGCCTGGACAGAGGATGAGGATCCTGGATTCTCCGGTCTGAGAACCTCTCTGGATCTGCTAGAGATCCCAGCCTGTCCTGCATGACCAAGGCACTGGGGTGGAGCTCTTCTTCATCAGTGGAGCGGGCCCCTCTTCTTGGTGGAGGCTGAGGCCTGCAGGAGCATGGTCCCACAAGGCAGCATGGCAGGGCCGGGCAGGGCAGTCACAGTTTACTGGCAGATGGGCCTGCAGCATACTTACTTAGGGTCAACATAGGGTCAACAAGTGGGGATGGGGGCAGGCCCTTAAAAGAAGGTAAATAGGCCGGGTGTGGTGGCTCACACCTGTAATCCCAGCACTTTGGGAGGCTGAGGCAGGTGGATCACCTGAGGTCAGCAGTTTGAGAATAGCCTGGCCAACATGGTGAAACCCCCTCTTTACTAAAAATACAAAAATTAGCTGGGTGTGGTGGCAGGTGCCTGTAATCTCAGCTACTTGAGAGGCTGAGGCAGGATAATTGCTAAAGTTGTAGTGAGCTGAGATCAGGCCACTGCACCCCAGCCTGGGCGACACAGTGAGACTCCATCTCAAAAAAAAAAAAAAAAAAAAAAAAGGTAAATGGAGAGAGAGAGAGAGAGAGTATATGTGTCAGGTTTCCTGGACACTCCCAGGACCAGTGCCTTGGGAGGTGTGGTGGGCGTGGAACCACCCTCTTGCCTTTCTGGGCTGTGTCGCTGACTTGGGCAGTCAGTGGCTCTTTATTGAGCCCTTACTATGTCCCAGGTACTATGCTTTGCATTTGACAGACCCCTCACCACCCACCCTATGGTGGGGATTACCAGCTCCCCTTTGTGGTGTGACTGGCACTTGGGTTGTGGCTATGACATTTCCTAGTTGAGTGATCTTGGGCAAGTCAGTTTACCTCTGTGGGCCTCAGTTTTCTAGTTTGGGAAAGGGAGACAAATGTGAAAATACTCTGTGTAAAGTGGAAAACATGTTTTAAATGTTAGAGCTACATGGAGTGTGAAGTTACCGTGTGACAAAGTTATGTTGACATACAGAACTTATGAAGATGTTAGGATTCACATTAACTAATAAGGGAAAGTTGGAGTATCTCATGTGTTCAGGCACAAATACTGACGGTGAAGTGTGCAATTATTAGCAACACCAGCAGAATAACCACTGCACAGCTGGTAGGGGCTGAACAGGGATTCAAACTCCGATACTTCAGAGATCAAAGTCCATGTCCTTAAGCACCATACTGCAGGGCCTCCATGAGCTTGTGTGAGTCTCACAGTGGCCCTGTTCAGCAGGCCAAGAAGAAAGTAATAATTCCCTTAAAAAACGAGGAGATGGAGGCTGACAGAGAGGCATTATATGTGAGAATTCATATAAGGTTGTGGAGCCAGAGGAAATTTAGTCTCAGATCCTAAGGTCTGCAGTTTAAAATTCATTCATTTATTTAAGAAATGTTTATTGAGCAGCTGTTATGTACCAGGGACCGTTTGGGGAGCTTTGAACGCCGTGATGAGCAAATTCAGCCCTCATGGACCTTTTGGGATATGGGGGAGGTAGACAAGTAAATAACCCCACAAACGAGACACGTAGTTGCAGCTGGGCTAAGAATACAAGCAGCGCAGTGAGAAGTCCAAGGGGAAGGCTGCTTAAAACCATCCAACACTCTAACTCGTTCTCCTGGGAGACACTGAAGGCAGGGGAATGGGAGCTACCATGGAGCCTGCAAGGTTACAGACCGAGAGCCCCTGAAAGCAGAGGAAACTCGAAGTGGAGTGGATAGGGTTGGGTGTTTGTCTTCACAGTTGCCTCCCCATGTCATGCACATCTACCCCGTCTCCCGGGAACCTCCGTGGGGCTGTAATGGGGCTATTCCTTACACCTGCTATATCACAAGACAAGATGGGCCACAGGAGTGCGTTTAATAGGAAGCCTTAACTTTTCTGGCAGCAATATAGGAAAAGACGTCAGCAGGAGAGAGCTGAAAGGAAAGACCAGGAGTTTGCTGGAGTGATGAGTTACTCTTTGGTAAGTTGGAGGCCTGGACGGTGAGATGCACTATTTTCCTCCCATTCAGTGGTGTCCTCTGCCTCTCCAGTTTGCCTGTGGTTTGAGATAAGCCAAATCAGGATTCCTTGAGGACAATGGAGAAAATGAATGTGTCGTGAAGCAATTTAGTGCCAAGGGTCCGAGGGAAGAGGTGTCAGCTAGAGACAGAGGAGCAGGGAAGGCTCGTGGGGTATGTGAGGGCAGCTTGACTAGAGTCTTTGGAACCAGGCCCAGATAAAAACTGGGATTTTCCAGTATGGAGTTGGGTTTGCCCATGACTTCAGAATAGCTGGTGGTTCTGACTCAGGGTCTCTCATAAATCTACAGTCAAGTTCTCAGCAGGGGCTCCAGTCATCTCGAGGTTTGAATGGGGCTGGAGGATACACTTCCAAGGGAGCTTATCCGCGTGCCTGGCAAGTTAGTGCTGGCTGTGGGCAGGAGGCCTCAGTTCCTCACCAGGGGGACCTCTTCATAGAGCTGCTTGAGTGTCCTGACAACATGGCGGCTGGCTTCCTGGAGAGTGAGTGACCCAAGAGAGAACAAGGTGAAAGCAATGACTTTTCTGACCCAGCCTGAGATGTCACACTCCACCATTTCCACAATGTACTATTGCTTACAGAGGACAGCCTTATTTGATAGAGAGGGGACTACACAAGGATGCAAATATCCAGAGGCAAGAACCACTGGGGGCCATTTGAAATGCTGGCAACCACATCGGGCCTCAGTGTCCTCACCAGTAAGGGGCAATCGTGCCTGCTCAACTGCCTCACTGTAAGAATAAAAGGAGATCCTTTGTGGGAATGATGGGAAGTGCCGTAGCAGTTAGGAGCTCATGGATAAGACAGGTGTGATGGTTAATTTTATATGTCAACTTGATTGCTAAGGGATGTTCAGCTGGCCAGGTGCATCTGTGAGGGTGTTTCCAGAAGAGATTAGCAATTGAATCAGTGAGCTGAGTAAAGAAGATCTGCCCTCACCAAAGTGGGTGGGCAGCAGCCAATCCATTTAGGGTCAGACTAGAACAAAAAGGTAGAGGACAGGGGAATTTGCTCTCTCTATTTGAGCTGGGACATCCAGCCTCTCCTGCCCTCAGACATCAGAGTTCCATGTTTTCAGGCCTTCACACTCTAAGGCTTGTCCCCAGCAGACTCTCTGTTGCTGGTCTCAGGCCTTCAGACCCAGACTGAATCACAACACTGGCTTCACAGGTTCTCCAGCTTGCAGACAGCATATTGTGGGGGCTCCTTTCATAATCACGTGAGGCAAGTCTCATAATAAATCCTCTGTTATATATCTATGTATCCTTGGTTCTGTTTTTCTTGAGAACTCTAACTAATGCGACAGGATAAAACAGGGTGAGATGTCTGAATTGAGGTGTATTGTAAACGTAAAATATACCCCCAGATTCCTAAGACTTAATATGAAAAAGAATGTAAATTACCTCATTAACATGTTGAAGTGATATTTTGGATAGTGTGTGAAAGACATTTTTTATTAAAATTAATTTTACCTGTTTCTTTTCTTTCATTAATGGGGCTTCCAGAAAATTTGTGAGTGATGTGTATGGCTGGCATTCCATTTCTATCGGGCAGCTCTGGCCTACACCATGAGCCTGGATGGTGTCCTCACCCCTGTCTCTCCAGAGCTTCCAAAGGGCTCAGTGTAGACTAGATGCTCAATACATGTCTGAGTGAGTGCTCAGAACACAGTAGGTGTCCAATAATGTCAAACAGACACCCTGGGAGAGAGGGGACACCATGATCTTTGGAGTGAGACAAATCTGGATTCAAATTCTGGTTCAACTCCTGGTTGGGTGAGTCCCTAACCTTATGAACCAAAGATTCCACGTCTGCAGAATGGGTTTGCTAGTCCCTACTCAGCTCCCTCTGCTCAATTGAAAGATGCAAATGAGGCGTAACTGTGCTGATGGGAGGCCTCATTGTGCGGGCTCAGTATAAGTGCACCTGGCTCAGGCTAAAAGCAGCTGAGGTGTGGGCGGTAAGATGAGGCTGAGGAATGGCAGCGCTTGGGCACGCGTGCACATACGTGTGGGCCAGCTGCACACTAGCCACATGCTGTCGGCAGAGCCCCTTTGGTTTTTCATTTATTTTCCTTTTTTTTTTTGAAATAGAGTCTCACTCTGTTGCTCAGGCTGGAGTGCAATGGCACGATCGTATCTCGCTGAAGCCTCAACCTCCTGGGCTCAGGTAGGTGATCCTTTCACCTCAGCCTTCTGAGTAGCTGGGGCTACCAGCATGCACCACCACACCTGCCTGTATTTTTTTAACTTTTATGTTTTTGTAGAGACTGGGTCTCATTATGTTGCCAGCGCTGGTCTTGAACTGCTGGCCTTAAGCAATCCTCCCGCCTCAGCCTCCCAGCATGCTGGGATTACAAGCATGCGCCACTGTGTGTGGCCAGGATTTGCTCATATTGCTGTTCTGTTTCTGTGCCCTGGTTTTGAATCCTGATGAAGGCAGAGACAACGGACAAAGGGGGTGTGAGGAGAGCAGCCTGCCCAGCACTGTCCTGTCCCCTTAGCCCATCGTGGGCAGCAGTTTGGGGGACACCCCTCCTGACGGTGGAGACTGGTCCCAAGGCAAGAGCACAGGAGCATGTCAGAGGGGCAGTCTCCCCCGAACCAGGGGTGCCACTCCAGGGGTCTGCCCACCCCTCTCCTTTGCTAAGAATCAGCTCCAAGCTCCATACCCCATGTCTGTTCCCAAAGAGACCAGAGACAAAAGGAAGATGCATTTTCTGTTATCAAGCCACGAAATCCTTACGCTTAATTAAAATGTGCCATGGCAACCAGTGATGTGTGCGTAGCCTGGCTCAGAGTGGCCATCACCACCAAAGGCGATGCCCACGTGCCATCCCTTTGTTCTCGGCTCTGGGAAAGGTGACCACACTGTTCCCTTTGTGAGCGTGGCCTTTGTCTGCGGCACAGGGCAGAACCACGAAGCTTCAGTGGGCCTGATGCCTGCAGCCGTTTTTGGGCCAGTGCCCTTGCCAGGCTGGGAAGCTGGGCAGTCCCAGGGCAGGCATGGCCCAGTCTGTGTCAGCTGAGGGTTGTGCTGGGGACCACAAGCGCGGTAAGACATGGTCCCTGCACTCTGGACGCTGCTGGGGGAGACAGACACACAGCCAGATTGCTATATGACAGGGCTATAAGACTTTGGTAGGGCATGAGAAACAAGATACCAGGGAGCCTAGGCAGGGGCCTGAGGGTGGAATCAGAGGCAGCTTCCTGGAGGAGGGGTCATTCGAGTAGTTGAGGACTAGTCAGGAGAAGGGAGATGAATGTGAGTGAGAATGAAAGTGAGGAGGGAAGGGATGTTCCTGGCAGAAGGAGGAGCACAAGCCAAGGTGTTGGGTCATGGTGTGCAGGGACTGGTGCAAAGGTCCAAGCTCCTGGACCATAAGGATGGGGAGGAAGTTGCCGGGACTGTGGAGGCTGGAGCAGGATCTTGGAGAGCCTGTGTGCCAGGCTGAGAGACCTAGATGTTATGTGATCTGGGCAACATGGGCAACAGAAGGTGGCTGAGTGGATCGGAGTCAGATGAGAGGCTGCTGGACCGGTGGCCACCAGTGTGCACTGGAGAAACTCAGACGGCTCCTCTGTCCCCCTGTGAGGCTGACATGTGCAGGGGCCACAGGGGGGTCCTGAGGGACAGAGCGGGTGACCTGGGAGAACACTCACTCCCATTATGGAAGGACACCGCAAACTGCAAGCCCAGTGAGTGGCAGATCAGCAGGGCCCAAGGAAGGAGGTAGCCTGGCATCCAGGGACCAAAGCCAATCTTGGAATCAGGTATCATTACTGCTGTGTGACCTCGGACAAGTCGCTTAACCCCTCTGGGCTTTGGGTTTCTCTCCCTCTCTCTCTCTCTCTCTCTTTTTTTTTCTTTTGAGACAGATTCTTGCTCTGTAACCTAGGCTGGAGTGTAGTGGCAGGATCATAGCTCACGGCAGCCTCCACCTTTCAGGCTCAATTGATCCTCCTGCCTCAGCCTCCCGAGTAACTGAGACTACACACATGCACCACCACGCCTGGCTAGTTTTTCTATTTCTCCTAGAGACAGGTTTTCATTATGTTGTCTAGGCTGTGTTTCTCATTTTTAACATGAAGAGGAAATGAAATCACTTGCATGAATGGTCTGTTTCATCCACTGACCATAAGTTAAGATCATCAAATATTGACAGAATGAGTAAGGGAAGGTGGTGTTGACCCACAGCACTGGGCACTCACCAGGCCCAGCAGTTTAAATTGTCAGGAGATGCCAGGAGAGTTGTGACAGCATTGGCTGCAGCAAAAGAGTCATTAGACTTGAGTTTAAAAGCTAGGAGTGTGAGATCACTGCAGCTGTCTTAATATCCTAAATTAAAATCATATTAAGGCTTCATGAATGTTCCAGCTGCTTCTTGGTTGCCTCTGAGCTGCTGCATGAAGAATGGGAGGCCCTTGGGTTGTTTTTCACAGGCTCCTGGCTTAGGCTGGGCAGGAGAAGGCACAGTTGGGCGTGGCATGCACAGGGCAAAGGTATGGAGCCCAGAAACCTCACTTGGGAAACTTTGTGGTCCAGAGATAGAAAATATCTCAGTAGAAGGACTGTTGCTTGGGTGGGGTAGATTTCCAGGGTCTTTTAAAAGCCATCAATATAGAGGCTCCAGAGTCCCCGAACCGTGATTATTTAAATCATTTATTCGGCATGAGGCTCCTCTCCCTCCCCATCTAATTTACCCTCTGTCTTCTCTAGGTCAGCTTAGAAAGGAGGAACTAATTTTCTTTAAATAAATATGGGTTGCAGCTTATGATTCAGGGGGTTTAAGGACTCTTGTGATTTCTCAGTCCCCTTGTAAGGTTTAGGTTTGGAACTGAATTAAAACACCAAAGGCAAGAAGTCTAAAAGGGAGAGATGGTTCCTGCCGATTCCTTCTGGCACCTGCAGTGCCTGTGACAATCTGCCTCACAGGGAGCCTATGCCACTGAGAGGGAAATGGTTCAATTCAGGACTGGTTAGAAATTGGGCTCATATACCAGCCATTAGGGAACTTTACTTGATGAGAAAATGAGAACCTTTTGTAGTTGCTAAAGAGAGCACCATTCTTAATTTGACCTCTTCTTGGTCATGGGAGATGGGCACTTTATCGGAAACTCAAGTGCTCAGAGGAAGAAGAAAAAGGAAGCCGCTAGTGTGAGGAAGGGAGGCCAGCTGCGTCTTATTCCCTTGTGTCCATGCTGTGTTCTTGGTATGCGGTCCCTGGAGCAAGTGCAAGGAATAAGACAAAGACATCGGTGACTGTGTGGAGGCTCCGATGGACAGAGATGCTAGTCTTTTGTAAGATCTATGACAGGACAACATGGGGATGCATGAAAGCTCTCTCACGAGCAGCAGATGAAAACTGTTTTCAGAGCAGGGAAATCTACATTGGCATTTGACATGACATTTGAATTATTTGATGAAATAGATAAGGTCTGACATCCTTTTTGTCTGGTTGGTTGCCCAAGGTTTATACACGGGAATGGTCCAGTTAGACAAGTAGACTGAAGGGAAGTGGGATGAAGTTCAGAAGTGGGGTCTGGGAGGTTAGAGTTCTGCAACTTGATCCATTTTGAGTTGTTTGACCTTGAACTGTAACTTTTTGGACTTTATTTTTCTGAAAGATGAAACATGGATTTATGATCAAAATTGTTTCCAGGTCCAGGTATGATAAGTCTGTAATGATTTCCACTGCCCTAGACTCCCACCAAGGCACAGGTTGGCTTCCAGAAAATTGTTCTGATGATCTCCTCCCTCTAGGCAGCCAAAGAGCAGCTGCCAATTCATTCAGGGTTAACGGTGTCTATCTGCCTGTCTGTGGAGTGCTGTGGTGTGGTACACAATTGGCTTTGGCAGGACTTGTTACTTGACAATTTTGAAGCTGGAAAATGTGCTTTAGGACACCATGTATATTGGTCTAAACCACCAACTAGTTTAGTGCTTGCAACAAATGGCCTTCACAGTCAGCATATGAAAGATGCAATTTTGCAGTAGCCTGGGAGAAAGCTCAAGTCTAGAAGGGAAGGAGAGCTTTGAGGGGGCCAGAGCGGTGGGGTGGAATTGTTTAAAAGAATTAGAGGGAAAAAACAAGAAGCTTTCATGCATGCTACTTCCAATCCTGAGACTTTGTGATACACAGCAGGGAATCAGCTTTAATCTGAATGCCTACCAAAAAAGTTGGAGGATCACTCGTAATACTAGTAAACTTCTTATATCTAAAACAATACTTTTCTCAGTTACATGGAGACAGTCACTGTCAGAACCGAATGGAGCCAGGGTGGCTCTCTGGCCCCTCCCTTATAATCAAATAAAAGGACACTTTTAGCAGTTTTAGCCTGTGCGGTAGATTTGTAGGGTAGCTTGTTGGTGACTTTCATTTGAATTTCTTGATTACAAAAGAAGTTGATTACCTTTTTATTATTATATATTTACTGGCATTTAGGTTTCCACTTTGTAAAATATCTATTCAAGTCTTTAAAAAAACACTGAATTATCTGAGTTTCTCATACTGATTTCTGAGGCTTCTTGATATATTCTGGATGTGAGCCCTTTGTTAGTTTTATGTGTTGGAAATAATTTCTGCTCTGTAGCTTCCATTTCCTTTCTCTTACTAGTATGTTTTGATAAACAGAAGCTTTCAATTTGAATGTAATGAATGTCACCAATCTTTTCCTTTATAGTTAATGTTTTATAATTCTTTCTCACAAAGACAGTCTTCTGCACTATTTTGCCTTTTACATTTAAGTCTATAATCTGCCTAGAGTTGGCTTTTGAGCACGGTGTGAGGTAGAGGCCCACTTTAACTTTTTTCATATGGATATCAAATTGTCTCAGCTCTATTTATTATCCACCCCTACGGATTGGCAGTGCTAGCTTTACAATAAATCAAGTGTCCATATATGCTGGGATTTGTTTCTTTATTTTATATTCTGTTCCACTTGTCTATTTGTCTCTCTTTGAGCCAGTATACTGTGCTAAGTTTAATAACAGTTTTGTTTTCTGATCTTAACAGCTAGCAGGAAGAGTACTCTATCTTGTTCTTTTGAAGAGATTCTTAACTATTCTTGGCCTTTTGCTTTTTCATATAAAATTTAGACTTGCCTTTCAACTTATACAAAATATCTGTTGGGATTTTGCTAATGGTATTGCTTTGAATTTATAGATCATTTTAGGGAGGAAATTAATATCTTTGCAATAATTGATTCCTCCAATCCATGAACATGATGTGTATTTCCATTTACTTAGGTCTCTTTTTAACTTTTATTTTAGGTTCAAACGTATATGTGCAGGTTTGTTACACAGGTAAATTGGGTGTTATGAAAATTTGGTGTACAGATTATTTTGTCACCCAGGTAAATGCATAGTATACTTAGGTCTTCTTTAATAGTTTCATAATTATTTGGTTTTATCCATGGAGGTCATGAAGAAGTACTTGCTACTTTGGATGCAATTGAAAACTGTATCATTAAAAAAATTATTTTTGTATATAGAAATACAATTATTTTTTAAAAATGTAGTAGGCTTGCCAAATTCCATTATTAATTATAATAAACTATCTAAGGATTTTAAAAGATTTTTAAATATAAACAATAGTATCATCCACAAATAATGACAGTTTCATGTCTTCCTTTCCAATCCTTACACTATTTATTTATTTGCCTTATTGCACTGGTTAGGACCTCTAGTAAAATGTTCAATAGAAGTAGTGATAGTGGGCATCATTGTCTTGTTTGCAATCTTAAAAATAAAACCCTCATAATTTTACCACTAAGCATAATGTTTGGTGAGAGTGTATATCCTTTATCAGTTTAGGGAAACTTCCTTCTATTTCTGGTTTATTACAACTTTTTCCTCCCCCCATCATGAAGGATGATGAATATTATCAAATGCTTCTTCTCTACCATGAAAAAAAGTCATTTAATTTTTCTTCTTTAATCTGTGAATGTGGTAAAATGCATGGATTTTTCTAATGTTAAACCAACCTTGAATTCCTGCTCTAAACCCAACTTGATCTATATTGCTGGATTTGGTGTGTTAATATTTGTTTAGGATTTTTATATCCATGTGAATGAGAGATTGGGATATGATTTTCTTCTATCATACTGTATTTATCAGATTTTCATGATGAAGTTATACTAGCCTAATGAATTGAGTATATAGCTACGGTGTTTTAGTTGTAATAGTCTTGCCAGGACACTGCTGTTTCTGCTAGATATTACCACTGCTACCACTGCATTTGGATTCTAACTTTCTCTTGTTTATTTTCTCATTTATTCCAGATTCAAAGTCCTGGATGGAAGTATCTGATTGGTTGAGTAGGCTATTGGGAGGTGGTGAGAGGGAGGCTCAAGTTCTCTTGTTGTTTATGGTTAGGAAGGGTATACTGCTTTCCAACAAGGCTGGTGCAGGTTGTATGCTATACAGATTGTCCTGTCTGCCCTTACCCAAAACCCCACACATGTCCTCTACAATAACTCTGTACAGTACAGTTCTTCTTCTTCTTCTTCTTCTTTTTTTTTTTTTTCCTGAGATGGAGTCTCACTCTGTTGCCCAGGCTGGAGTGCAGTGATGCGATCTCAGCTCACTGCAACCTCCGCCTGCTGGGTTCAAGCAATTCTCCTGCCACAGCCTCCCAAGCAGCTTGGACTACTGGCATCTGCCACCATGCCCGGCTAATTTTTATGTTTTTAGTAGAGACAGGGTTTCACCATGCTGGCCAGGCTGGTCTTGAACTTCTGACCTCGTGATCCACCCACCTTGGCCTCCCAAAGTGCCTGGATTACAGGCATGAACCACTGTGCCAGGCCAGTACAGTTATTCTTATGCTCATTAAAGATTAAGAACACTGTGGCTCGGTTTGGTGGCTCACACTTGTAATCCTAACACTTCGGGAGGTGCTTGAGCCCAGGAGTTCAAGACCAACCTGGGCAACATGGTTAAACCCCATCTGTACTAAAAAAAAAAAAAAAAAAAAATTAGCTGGACATGGTGGCGTTCCCCTGCAGTCCCAGCTACTCCAGCTACTCGGGAGGCAGAGGCAGGAGAATTGCTTGAACCCAGGCGGCAGAGGTTGCAGTGAGCCAACATGGTGCCACTGCACTCTAGCCTGATGACAGAGCGAGACCCCATCTCAAAAAAAAAAAAAGAAAAAACAAAAACAAATACAAAAATTTGCAGGGTGGCTTATGTCTGTAGTCCCAGCTGCTTGAGGGGCTGAGGTGGGAGGATCACTTGAGCCCAGGCTGTTGAGGCTGCATTGAGCCAAGATAGCACCACTGAACTCCAGATTGGGCAATGGGAGTGAGAACCTTTAAAAAAAAAAAAATTAAGAACACTGCTTTGGACCAAAGGAAGGAATAAAAGGAAATGTATATACAGATTGACAGATGTTTGGGTGTTCACATTGTTCTGCATTTAAGATAATCTGAAATCCCTGGTAGTGAAGTTTGGAATTTGGGTAACCCAAAGGGTTCTTGCTTGCTTGCAGAATTTACTTTATTTTAACTCAACATCTCCCTCCGTAATCATCATCCTTAATACACATTAAAGCATTGGTGGGTTGTGAGGACTTAGTGAAGTGATAAATGTGAAAGCACCATGCACAGTATTCAGCACACAGTACATGCTCAAACATGATTGTTTTGAGTATAAAACTTGCTTGATCAATTCCACATACGATGATTTTTTAAAATGTTATACATGAGAGCATGACTGCTTGCATTTTCAAGTTGACTGAGCAGTGGAGCCAAACAGAAAATGCTGTCCCTCTTGCAGCCTTGGCTACTGGGCTCAGGATGCCCGGGACAGGTGAATCTTCTCTAATGGTCAGGTACTAAGGTAGTCCCTAAGTTAAATTTGCATTTGAGATGCCACTGATTTACTTTTTACCCCTAATTATTTTATGGATTTCAAACATGTTTGTCTTTAGCGTTCTGTTTTTCAAAAATTACGAGAAGCTTATATTTCCACTGCTCTTCCCAGGCAGGTGATTGATTTTGGATGCATTTGTGATCTCCCCTGTTTCCATCATGGTTTGCATACATCCAGCCACACACCTGTGTATGATATTCCTGGGCATGCCTGATGTGGGAGCATCAGGCTTTTTGTCCCCCTCTCTCCCCTACTCCACACCATGTTACTGATTCCCAGAAATCTGGTCATTTTTATGGTCTCAACAGAACAGTGTGTTCAGAAAACAGTAGATCCTGGAGTCTACATCTGGTGTATAAAATCCTGGTGTAACCAAGCGCTTCAAGTCCTACGTCTTTTAAGAGGGCTGCGTCATTATTATTTTTTTCTCCAGATTTCTCTTCCAACTGCCCAGGATCCTCTGAGCCTCTCATGAAGCCCTGGAGATAGAGCTCTTTATCTTCACCACCATTGACGAACTGGATATTACAGCGCCCCCTGGGCACGTGGAGGTGTTAGTGTTCCACTGTTTTAATTGTTCATGAA
Source organism: Colobus angolensis palliatus (assembly GCF_000951035.1). Taxonomy (NCBI): domain Eukaryota; kingdom Metazoa; phylum Chordata; class Mammalia; order Primates; family Cercopithecidae; genus Colobus; species Colobus angolensis. The sequence goes on along the minus strand of NW_012122376.1, from coordinate 5,584,378 downwards.
GTGATGATTGCCACATCCTGAATGTTCATGGGGTCTCCCAGTGTGCCCCCTGAACAAAGGAAAACAGTTAATTTAAAGAGTTTTTGTTCATTTGTGAAGATTATTTATTTAGTTATTTTGGTCTCTCTTTTGCTTGTTCCTGTGATGATAAAGATAGCATACATGATTATTAAATGAACACTATTTCTCTTTTTTTTAACTTTTAAGTTCAAGGGTACATGTGCAGGTTTGTTACACAGGTAAATGTGGGGTTTACTGTACAGATTATTTCATCACCCAAGTATTAAGCCCAGCACCCATTAGTTATTTTTCCTGATCGTGTCCCTCCTCCCACCCTCCACCCTCTGGTAGGCCCTGGTGTGTGTTGTTCCCCTCTATGTGTCCATGTGTTCTCATCATTTGTCTGCCACTTATAAGTGGGAACATGTGGTATTTGATTTTCTGTTTCCATTAGTTTGCTAGGGATAATGGCCTGCAGCTCCATCCATGTCCCTGCAAAGGACATGATCTCATTCCTTTCTATGGCTGCATAGTATTCCATGGTGTATATGTACCACATTTTCTTTATCCAGACTATCAGTGATGGGCATTTAGGTTGATTCCATGTCTTTGCTACTGTGACTAGGGCTGCAGTGAACATACACGTGCATGTGTTTTTATAGTAGAACAATTTATATTCCTTTGGGTATATACCTGGTAATGCTATTGCTGGGTCAAATGGTATTTCTGTCTTTAGGTCTTTGAAGAATCACCACACTGTCTTTCATGATGGTTGAACTAATTTACACTCCCACCAACAGTGTGTAAGTGGAATGAACACTATCTCTTAAGAAATATTTTATTTTTCATATTTACAAAAGGCCTATGTTCTTTGTAGAAAGTTCAAATAATATACAGATGTTTGAAATAGAGTGTAAATATCTCCTTGCCCTCTACTTTAGTATTACTCCCTAAGGGTTACTATTGACAAAAGTTTGGTATATATTATTCTAGATTTTAGAAATGTAAATAGAAGCTTCTTGCACAGCTACTTGTGAACACAAACACTCATACCCACACAATGCATATATTGAGATTTTTTTTTTTTTTTTTGAGACAGGGTCTTATTGTGTTGCCCAGGCTGGAGTGCACTGGCATGAACATAGCTCACGGTAGGCTTGATCTCCTGTGCTTAAGCAATCCTCCCGCCTCATAGGTGTGAGCCACCATGCCTGGCTAATTTTTGTTTTTTAAATGTTTTTGTAGAGATGAGGTCTCATTATGCTGTTCTGGCTGGTCTCAAAGTCCTGGGCTCACGTGATCTTCCTGCTTTGGCTGCCCAAAGTGGTGGGATCACAGGCACAAGCCACTGTGCCTGGCCTGAGATTTTTTTTCTCCTTGAAAATTGGATCATTCTGTCAGTAATATTTTTCAGTTCTCTTTTTTTGATTCCCCAATATATCATGGGTATCTTTCCATTTTAATTAATACTCATTGATCCAGTTCTTTAATGGCTGTATAATAATCTATTTAGTCAATCCCATTGTTGTGCCATAGCAAATGATGCTACAGCCAGCTCCTTGTATAGCTGCCCTTGCACAGCTGTGTGAATATCTCTGTTGCATAGATCCCCTGAATAAGATAGGACCTTTTAATTAAAGCCCCCAGCACAGGCCACAAGCCTTAGAGGGTTGCTCCATAAATATTGGTTGATGACACTACTATGTTGTCATATTAATTAAAACAGGAAAAGACCCATCAGGGCAACAAATACACATTCACAGGGCAAACTGCTTCTAAGGAAGGCAGATATAACACTTAATATTCTCATCTGCGAAAAGCCAAACCACATTAAATGTAGTAAGCAGCAAGTTGCCTGTGTACTAGCATGTAAAATATTCCCAAAGGAGTGTTAGCTTGACAGAATGCATAAAGATACTGCATTAAAGGTAAAACAGAGGGACTATTTACCCAGCATAGTTATGTAGAAAATATACAATTTGATCTAGATAGAGGCTTTTACCGTATAAATTATTGTGGCCCCTAGTTCAATCACAAACAGCCTTCAAGTTGGGCAATTGCATTATAGAAAAAGGAGAAGAGAACAGTTTTCAATTGTCTAGAATGAGCTTCAAAAACAGGCAACTCAGTTCTGATAGAACAATTTAAACTGCCCGTCTCCTTATCTGATGTGGACATCATTTTTCAGAGGGGGCAACCAGCTCGAATTAAATAGTTTTGCTGCAGACAGTCTGTCTGTCTATTCCGCTCCCCTGCCCCCCTTCCTTTCCCATGCAGGGTGCTGCAAGCCTCTGCTAATTTCGGAAGATTGGTCTGGGCAGTGGTAAAGTGAGATAAATAGAAACAACTTTAACAGAGAAAAAAATGAGTGATATTAAAAAAGAAGAATAATAATGGATCGTCAGAGACTGATTTGACACTGGAGACTATATTCCTGCCTGGTTGATTGTCTCATAAACCCTTTAGAAACCCTGGGCTTTATTTGCAAATGATCTTCACTGTGGACCAAGAGTTCAACAGGAAAAATAATGAGTAAAATCTATGAGTTGGCTTGAGCCAAATAGGGCTATCGTGCCTTTGTGAGAAGAGGTGAGAGAGAGCATCTCAGAGACCATTTTGATCAAATTGCCGTGGTTCAGGCAGGGGCTGCTTATCTTACTGTCTCAGGTGCTTCCCAGGCCTCCTGCATTCCCCTGGCCTCCTCACACCATTTTAACTTAGGCTGAGTGAGCTGCAGCTGCAAGGACAGGAGGGGTCTCTTCCTCCAGCCCCAGTGGAGCATTTGAGCAGACAGAATGCTGAGGGGTGCAAAGAGCCGGGCAGGCGTTTAGAGAACTTGAGGACATTCAGGGACAGTTTCTTTTCTTTCTTTTTTGTTTTTGATTTGCTACAGGATGCTACAACTCAGAGTCAGTCTAAAGCTGCCTTTCCTCCCAGCATACAAATGTATACATGTATGATTTTTTTTCATATGTATGATTTTTAAAAGCCTTTTTATTTTGAAATAATTTAAAATTGACCGAAAAGAACTCCGTGTACCCAGTCACCTAGATTCACCAGTTGGTACCATTTTGCCACATTGCTTTGTTTCTACCATTCCTCTTTCACATGTAAATACTTCGGTGTGTATCCCCCGAACACAGGGACATTCTGCTGCACACGTTAGTAAGGGTATCAACACTGGGAAATGTAACAGTGATACCTGCATGTATACACACATGCTATTATCCAACACACAGTCCGTATTCAAATTATAGCAAGCATTCTATTTTTTAATCTTCTTTAATCTGGAATGATTCTTTAGCCTTTCTTTGCATTTTATGACCTTAATACATACTTTCTTAAGATAGAGTCCTGCTCTCTTGCCCAGGCTGGAGTGCAGTGGTGTGATCATAGCTCACTACAGCCTCAAACTCCTGGGCTCAAGTGATCCCTTCACCTCAGCCTCCTGGGTAGCTAGAACTACAGGCATGCAACACCGCACCAGGCTAATTTTTAAATTTTCGTAGAGACAGGGTCTTGCTGTATTGTCCAGGCTGGTCTTGAACTCCTGGTCTCAAACTATCCTCCCACCTTACTGCTCCTGGTCATAGTTTGATATTTTTGAAGAATAAACACTAGTTTTGTTTTGTAGACTATCCTTCAATCTGTGTGTGTCTGATGTTTCATGGTTAGATTCGGGTTATGTATTTGGGCAGGAAGCCATAGATTGTTGTTCTCAGTGCATTAGATGGGAGGCACATGATGCCATTTTGTCTCATTAGAAGTGATGTTAATTTGGATTAACATCAAGTAAGAAAGGTAGTGTCTGCCACTGTTAAATTACTGTTTTCTTTTTTGTAATTAATAAATAATCTGAATCTTGTAAATATCCTGTTTCCCATTAAACTTAATAGTTTTAGCATCCTGGCAATTCTCACATGTATTACTTTTATAATTAGTGGCACACAACAACTAGATTCCTGGAGATGCAGTTGTTTGGCAAAAGACTATTTCTAAGCAGCCAGAGTGGATCTAGTCACATCAGAAAGAAGCCAAGCTTGTCTGGGGTGACTTAAAATTTACACTACTTTTTCTTGTCTTAGGCTGTGATATTCTTCTCCCATGTGGCCCAGGTTGTTCCGTGATAGAACCAGGGTTGCAAGTCACACGCTCACTTAGTCATTCAACAAATATTTACTGAGAAGCTACTGTAACCCAGGCACTGTTTTGAAGATAAACAAAAAAGAAAAAGAAGTCCTAGCCCCTGCCCAGAGGCTGGTGGGAGAACAGATATGGGCACAGGGCTGTGGATCAAAGGGCAGCCCCTTTAAGAAGGTGAGGGTCACTTCACAGAAGAAGTAAATTGTCTTTAAATTCATTATTGCAAAGATGATACAGGAGTTGGGGGTGGGTGGTTCCACACACCCTTATCCAGTTTATCCCAGTGGTTATATTTTACATAATTACAGTACAATATAAAAAATGAGAAAATTGACATTAATACAATGTGTGTGTACAGTTCTATGATATTTTATTTTCTGTGTAGGCTTTGGTATCCACTACTGCAATCAAGATACAGAACTATTCCATTACCACAACTATCTCCCATTTCATAGTTATATCCATTCTCCCACAACCTCCCACCATCTCTAACTTTTGGCAATCACCGATCTCTGTCATTTTGTTTCGAGAATGCTCTATAGATGGAATTATGCAGTATGTGACCTTTGAGACTGGCTTTTTTCACTTAACATAATACCCTTGAGATCTGTCCATGTTGCATGAATCAGTACTTCCATTCCTTCTTCTTCTCTTTTTTTTTTTCTGAGTAGTATTCCATAGTATGAATGTAGCACAGTTTAACCACTTACCTATTGAGTGACGCTTTGGTTGTAGTTTTTGGCTATTACAGAAAGCTGCAATAAACAATCACATACAGGTGCCTTTGTGAGGACATAAACCTTCATTTCTCTGGGATAAGTGCCTAGGATGCAATTGATGGGTCGTATAGTAAGACTGATTTTTTTTTTTTTAAGATTGTTATGTTTTCATGGTAAATTGACCCTTTTATCATTATGCAATATCCCTCTCTGTCCCTGGCAATTTTCTTTACTTTGAAGTCAACTTTTTTTCTGATGTTAATATAGCTACTCCTGTTGCTTTCTTTCGATTAATGTCTGGATGGTATGGTCATTTCTTGGTATCTGTGGGGAACTGGTTCTAGGACTTTCTGTGAATGCCAAAATCTGCTGATACTTAAGTCCCTTATATACAATGGTGTAGTATTTGCACATAACCTACACACATCCTCCTGTATAAATTATCTCTTGATTACATAAAATACCTAATACAATGTAAATGTGATGTAAAGAGTTGTTATACTGTATTACATAGGGAATAATGACAAGAAAAAACCCATATATGTTCGGTATAGGTGCAGTTTTTCTGTCAAACATTTTCAATTCACAGTCATTATTTTGGTGCAAAAGTAATTGCAGTTTTTGCCATTAAAAGTCATGACAAAAACCACAATTACTTTTGCACGAACCTAATAGTTGACTCCACAGATGTGGAACCCATAAATACTTTCAACTTACCACTATATTTGTAGGGAGTTTCTTATAGACAGCATATAATTAGGTCATTTTTTTGAAGTCAACTCTGCCAATCTCTGTTTTTTTAATTGGTGTGTTTAGATCATTTACATTTAATGTGACTATTGCTATGATAAGCTTAAGTTTGCCACTTTTTTTGTTTTATGTTTCTTCTCCTTTTTCATTTTTCTTTTTTATTTTCTGCCTTTCTGTGAGTTGCTTGGACATTTTTTAGAATGCTGTTTTAATGTTTTTGAGTATATCTCTTTGTATAACTTTTTTTTAGTGGCTGCTTTAGAACTTGCAGTACATGTACATAACTTATCTAAATTGACTAGTGTCCACATTTACCAGTTCAAGTGAAGTGTAGAGACCTTATCAACTTTTATATCCTTTTGTCATTCTTGATTTATCATATTATTGTCTTAAATATTTTCTCTACCTACATTGAGAACCACATTAGACAATTTTATAATTTTTGCTTCAACTGCCAAACTAATATAGAAAGCTCAAGAGAAAAAGGAAACATTATTGTATTTGCCTGAATTTTTGCATTTTCTGTGCTCATTCTTCCCTCCTGAGGTTGCAAGATTTCTTCTTTAATCATTTTCTTTTTGTTTAGAGAATTTCATTTAATTATTCTCTTAGGACAGGTCTGCTGGTGAGAAATCATCTTAGGTTTTTTTTTTTTTTTAAATACGGGAATGTCTTGACTTCCTCTCCATTCATGAATAATATTATTTCTTTTTTACCGGATATAA
>NW_012122376.1:5546321-5577991 GCF_000951035.1 Colobus angolensis palliatus | reverse complement strand
TCTTTTTTCTTTTTTTGAACAGAGTCTTGTTGTGTAGCACTCTACCCTGGGCAACAGAGTGAGAATCCCTCTAAAAAAAAAAAAAAAAAAAAATTTTCTGTATCAATGGAGAAATCATCTTTTTTTTTTTTTTTTTTTTAAATACGGGAATGTCTTGACTTCCTCTCCATTCATGAATAATATTATTTCTTTTTTACCGGATATAAAATTCTGCATTGACAGGTCCTTTCTTTCAGTATTGAAAAATGTACCAATTTCTTCTGGCTTTTATAGTTTCTGATGAGAAATCTATAGTAATTTGCATGGTTTTTCCCTTATAAGCAACAAGTTGCTTTTTGTTCTGGCTGCTTTCAATATTTTTTTCTTTGTCTTTAATTTTTAGAAGTTTGGCCGTAATGTATATTGAAGTGAATTTCTTTGGGTTTATCCTGTTTGGATTTGCTCAGCTTTCTGAATTTGTAGGTTTATGTCTCTTGCCGAATTTTGTTAGTTTTTAGCCATTATTTCTTCAAGCACCTTTTCAGCTCTATCCACTTTCTCCTCTCCTGGGACTCTACTGACACAAATATTTGATCTTTTGTTATGCGGTAGTCATCTCTTGGTATCCACAGGAGATTTGTTCCACAACCCCTCTCAAATACCCAGATCCACAAATGTTCAAGTCTCTTAAATAAAATTGCATAGTATTTGCATCTAACCTAGGTGCATCCTCCTATATAACTTTGAATCATCCCTAGATTACTTATAATACCTAATACAATGTAAAATGTCATACAATATAATACCTAATACAATATTAATACCATTATACTGCATTGTTATTTATTTGTTTTTTTATTATTGTATCATTATTTTTTATTTTTTTCCCCCAGATATTTTCAATCTATGTTTGGTTGAATTCATGGATAAGGAACCCACAGATACAGAGGGCCAACTGTATTTCCCAGGCTCCTGATGTTCTGTTCATTATTTTTAGTTTATTTTCTCTCTAACCAATTTGAGTAGTTTCTATTGTTTTGTCTTCAAGTTCACGGATTCTTTTCTCTGTGTTCTCCATTCTGCTGCTGAGCCCATCCATTGAGGTTTTATTTTGGTTATTGTATTTTTTGGTTCTAATATTTCCATTTGATTTTTCCTTATAGCCTCCTCACAGCTTTGGTAGTATTTTCTGTTTCTTTGCTGTTATTTTCAATTTTTAAAAATTTGTTGCATGTTCTTAGCTGCTTATTGAAATATTTTTATAACTACTTAAAAATTCTTAGTAGATAATTCTAACATCTGTCATTTTGGTGTTGACATCTGTTAATTGTCTTTTTTCATTTATTTTGAGAACTTCCTGGTTCTTGGTGTGAGGAGTAATTTTGAATAAAACCTAGGAATTTTGAGTATTATGTTATGAGCCTCTGGGTCTTACTTAAAATTTGTGCTTTAGCAGGCGTTCTCTGACACTACTCTAGTGGATGAAAGAAACCACCATGGCTAGAAGGGGCATTAGTGCCTCTTTTCTACACCCTACATGGTCTCCACTGCCACTGTGTGTATATGTGTGTTGGGTGAAGGGGTGGCCTTGTTCTCTCCACTGATACCACCCCAGTGAGGAGAAGGAGCACCTTTTTATACCTGGATTGGGTGAAAGTCTAAGCTCCCCATGAGGTCTCCATGACACCTTGGTGGTGGTGGGGCACTCTGCTTTCTCTGGGTAGGATGAAAGTTCAAGCTCCCACTCAACCTTCTTTGACACCTCCCTGGCAAGGCTAGGGTGGGGGTTGGGGTAGCTTGTTGCAGCCTGATGAGGGTGGATGTTTAGGTTCCCCACTTGGCCTCTGTGGGTCCATTGGAGAGCTTTGAGGTGTGGCAAGATCGGATTATAGTTTTAGAAAGTTCACCCTGATTGCCTTATGAAAAATATTAAAGATTGGGCATGGGGTGGAGCAGAGGGTGGAGCAGGAGAGCAGTGAAGAGGCTATGGTAAGATCCAGTGTCAGATGTGATGGCTGGTAGGAGGACAGTGGAAGCCAGACTGGTGGTAAGAAGTGAGACTCCATATCTACTGCAAAGGTTGAGTTGGCAGCATTTACCAAGAGACTGGATGTGGATGTGTGAGGAAGATAGGAGAGGAAGTGGACTGACTGAGCCAATGTGGGATGAGAGCAATGGTTGATCTGGAAGTTGCTTTTTTTTTTTTCAAGTAAGAGAAAGTTAAAGCATTTTCATTTGTTTTTAATGAGAGCAAGATGTTCAGGCAGCCATCTTCTCACAGGGAGCAGGAGAGCAGGATAGAGCTCTGGGTGGAGGAACATGCAAGATACCTGTGAAGTCATTTGTGCAGCTGCGTGATCTGGGACAACTACTCTGGTTCATTTAGTTACTTAGATCTATAAGCCTTGGTTTTTATCATCTGGAAATGGCAATAAAAAGAGAATCGGCCTCATAGATAATCCTCTGTGAGAATTAAAAGAGATGGATACACTGAACATAGTGCCTGATGTCTACAAAGAGAGCCAAGATGTTCTTTCTCTTAGCAAGGAAGTAGGATGGAGCTGCCTGTTCTGCTCCCTGATCCTGGACCACGGTTCCACCCATGTCCTGGTGTTGACATCCCTTTGGGGATAGGGGCATGGGCTCGAATCCACATCTTTGCCTCTGATTTTGCAGCCTGCTGAAAGGCCTTCACCTGATCTGGCAGGTGCTGTGGACACCCTGAAAGTTGTTGAGGGTTCAACATGATCACCCTTGGTGTGGACAGACCTGGGCACTATTGACAGTTTGAACCAGATAATTCTTTGTTGTGGAGGGCTGCTTTACATACAGGAGGGTGTATGTAGCATCTTTGACCTTTATCCACTAGTTGCCAGTAGTACCCTTCCCCCATGTGACAATCAAAATATGTCCCTGGACATTGTCAGATGCCTCCCAAGGAGAAAAATTACACTGATTTGAGAACCACCCGTGTAGACCGATTACTGAGGTGTACCAGCTGGGGAATGGCAGAGGAGAGGGTCCTTTGTGACCCTGGATGGGGCCCAGGGTGGGAGTTTTCTGCCCTTTAGAGGGAGCTTCAGGCTGTTCCTCTTGGCCATCTTCACACAGAAAAGGTCACAGGGCCTTTGTCTCAGGGCTGTGGTGTGCTCTGGGATGGGGAGCAGGATAGGAGTGTGGCTGCTGTCCCCTGCTCCTCCCTCCTTTGCCCAACTACACCTTGACCTCCATCCCATTCTCCTCCTACCCCTCCTGGTCCCCCATGGGGCAAGTGTTGCAGGATGAAAAGGTCAGAGAAGTTCCAGAGCCATCATCAGAGAGGACAGGGTCTCCCTGCAGTCTTTCCACTGAAGCATCCATTGTAAATAAGGAATAGCTCAAGAATTGGGCCTTAGAGTCATTGAAACTTTGGGCAGTGCCCGTCACTGCCATTTCCTAGTTGTATGACCTCAAGGGCAAGTAACTTCTCCTCTGGCCCTCAATTTCCTCATCTGTAAACTGGGATGATTACATCCCTGCCTAATAAGACTGCAGTGAGGCTAAAATGCCCTGATGGATATAAAGCATCTAACAGAGTGTCTGCTACATAAATATTAGCTATCATCACCATCATCATCATCATCATCAAAAACAACCATGTGAAAGTACTCAGTGGATTGCGGGGCTCTATGCACATGGTAGTTGCAGAAAGGAGGTGTTCTGTTGAGAGACTCAGGGTATCTTAGTGCTGTGCATGTCATTTAATAACCAATCAGATGCATGTTCCCAGTCTTAGAAACAGTCACATGACAGTCTTAGGACTACCAAGGCATAGGACAGGCAGGGAGAAAGGAAAGACAATATTATCTACTTTGCTACCAACATACTTCCTTGGAGGAGAATGGGCTGAAGGGAACGTGAAGTGTGTTTATTAAATACATTTTCAGTCATTTCTTTGGAAGGGTAAGGCACTCAGAACAGGAAGGGCACCCTTGAAGATGGAAAACGTTTATCATGAGGATGTCCAAACTTGATACCTGCCCTGCAGAGATCTGAGCCCGCATCTCCCCCATGTCCTTCACACTTCAGGAGATACATCTCAATGTCTAAGTGAGACACAGTGTCACTTTAACCCAATTCCCCAGACCCTGTGGCCATAGCTCAGTTGCTTGAGAACAAACTAGGAGATGCAGCTGCCAGCTGAAAGTTACAGGTTGCTTCCATTAACCCGCCAGTGACTACACTTGACACAGAAGAATGGGTCTCAACCTCCCATGTCTGGTGATAGATTGAAGAAGTTCAATTTGTTTGAAGTTACACTTGGTGGGAACTTTGTTACCACATCTGTCATGACAATCTTCTGTTCTGTCTGCTTGCATGTTCCTGGAGAAGCTCTGAACTGCAGAGTGAAGTCTCTGCTGTTTTGAGCTCCTGAATTCTCAGAGGTGACCAAGAAATGGCTATTCTCAGATTGGAGTGGTCTTATCCTGGCATTGTTTGGAGAACTTCACAGGGCAATGTAGGTGGGGTGGTCTCCTTAGTCACAGGCCTGTGGATTGGTCCCTCTCTCTGGGTTGACACTCTGAGGCCACATTTACCCTTACAAGCCAATTTAATGCATACAGCTTGAATAGGGGTTTATTCAATTCAGGAAAACTATTTGTGTGTGGAGGGGGGTGGAGGGGGAAGGGGTAGATGGAAAAATTCTTAGTCCAATAATTTTTTTTGGTTGCTAGTAAGAAAAACCCAATGCACACTGCAGTAAATAAAAATTTACTGGCATCTTCAGCCTTATCCTTAGTCCAGAAGGCAAATCCCCACCTTGAAATAAACTTGTGAAATGACACTGAGTTACTGAACATTGATTCCTCCCTTATCTCGGTTAAGCCTTCAAACCTTGTTGGTGGATTGTTTCCATTTCTTCCTAAGTGGCCTGCCCCTTCCAGCATTTATTTGTTGTAATCTGTCCTCTACCCTGCTTCCAGGCTAATCTTTCTAGAATGGTACTTTTGTTGTGTCATTCTCCTGCCCTAAAACTTTCAATGATTTCCTTGTATCTACTAATGAAATCTAAAATCTTAACCTGGCTTTCTATGCTTTCTGTAGTCTGGCTCCGGCCAACCATTCCAAAGTTATGGCCCATTGTGCTTAGACTCAAAATCAGTCTTCCAGCCACCGCAATTTTCTCTCTGGTCCTTGTTCTGGCTCTACCCCTTTGCTCTCCCTGGTCCCCTTACCTGGAATGTCCTTCCTTTCTCAGCTGCACCCTTATTAGCCCCTCTCACAAGGCTTGCAGGTGCTTGTTTTCCCTGCCAGTCCTGACCACAAGGATCTCACATTTTACAATCCCCTCAAGAGGACTCTGGATTTTAGCATAATTATAGTCCTGCATCAATGACTGACCAGCTTTTCATAAGATGATTTTAATGGAGCTGAAAAATTCAGCTATGACCTAGTGACATTGTAGTTGTTGTAAATGTCTAGCACAATGCATTACTAAGGTGTTTATGGTCATGCTGGTATAAACAAACCTACTGCGCTGCCAGTTATATAAAAGTCTAACATACACAATTACGTATAGGACATAGTACTTGATAATGATAATAAATGGCATTGTTACTGGTTTATTTATTTCCTATATTATACTTTTTATTGTTATTTTAGAGTGTATTCCTTCTACTTACTAAAAAAAAGGAATTAACTGTAAAACTGCCTCAGGCAAGTCTTTCAGAAGGTATTTCAAAAAAAGGCATTGTCATCATAGAGACGACAGCTCCATGTGTGTTATTGCACCTGAAAACCTTCCGGTGGGACAAGATGTGGAGGGTGGAAGACAGTGATGTTGATGATCCTGTCCCTGTATTGGCCTAGGCTAATGTGTGTGTTAGTGTCTTAGTTTTTGTTTTTATTTTTTTAAGAGATGGTGTATTAGTCCGTTTTCACACAACTGACAAAGACATGCCCAAGACTGGGCAATTTATAAAGAAAAAGAATTTTAGTGGACTCACAGTTCCATGTGGCTGGGGAGGCCTCAAAATCATGGCAGAAGGCAAAAGGTACATCTTACATGGTGGCAGACAAGAAAGAATGAGATCCTAGTGAAAGGGGTTTCCCCTTATAAAACCATCAGATATCATGAGACTTGTTTACTACCATGAGAACAGTATGGGGGAAACCGCTCCCACGATTCAATTCTCTCCCACCAGGTCCCTCTCACAACACATAGGAATTACGGGAGCTACAATTCCAGATGAGGGTTGGGTAGGGACACAGCCAAACCATATCATTCCATCCCTGGCCCCTCCCAAATCGCATGTCCTCACATTTCAAAACCAATCATGCCTTCCCAACAGTACCCCAAAGTCTTAACTCATTTTAGCATTAACTCAGAAGTCTATGGTTCAAAGTCTCACTTAAGACAAGGCAAGTCCTTTCCGCCTATGAGCCTGTAAAATCAAAAGCAAGTTAGTTACTTTCTAGATACAATGAGGGTACAGGCATTGGGTAAATACAGCTCTTCCAAATGGGATAAATTGGCCAAGACAAAGGGGCTACTGGTCCCATGTAAGTCCAAAATCCAGCAGGGCAGTCAAATCGTAAAGCTCCAAAATGATCTCTTTTGACTCCATGTCTCATATTCATATCATGCTGATGCAAGAGATGGGCTCCCACAGTGTTGGACAGCTCTGCCTCTTTGGCTTTGCAGGGTACAGCCTCTCTCCTGGCTGCTTTCACAGGCTGCCATTGAGTGTCTGCAGCTTTTCAAGGTGCACAGTGCAAGCTTTTGGTGGATCTACCATTCTGGGGTCTGGAGGACTGAGGACTCGCAGAGACCTCACACCGTGAGAAGGGACTATGCCCCCTTGGCCTATGCACCAGTTAGGCTCCCTCACTTGATCATTAGAGACCACCTTGACAGAGAGCTGTTAGGGGCTGCCCATCCTTCTCTGCGTGTCCGATGATCAAAGTAAAGAACTCTAGTTTGTCTTAGTTTTTAAACTCTTTAAAGTTTTTCTAAGGGTAGCTTCAGGCAGAGGGAAAGGAAATATTTTCATAGATCTGCTGGACATTTGGGGGTTTTGAATTTCTTTGGAATTCAGAGACCTTAGCATCTTGTGGTATCCCATCCCCTTTGGGGATCTTTATATTATGCCGGTTCCCATTTGCTTTCCTCTGTGTAGCTAATTAAGCACTTCATGCATTAATTTCATAGAGGTTAATAACAATATTAGGACAGATGATGTCTCAGCTATGGCACCTGTATGTAGAGCTCCCTGTAGACAAGATGGCCTGTTTGTTTTTGCAGAGACCAAACAATCTTAATTTTGAGAATACCGAAATGAAATGGAAGACAGTTTTGCACACAACTTGAGGAAAGAGTGGAAGACTCTGGCAATCCATAGCCAAGTCCAGTAGCCAAAGGATTTCCAGAAGGACTCTGACATTTCTTCCTAAGGAACCCATTGGCTGTGACAAATGTCAGGCGGGTTGGTAACCTAAGCCCATCTTACCCCTTGCCACAGACCTCCATGACATTCCTTCCAACTTAATTTCAGCCTAAGGGATGCTTTTAAGAAGATTTTAGAGCATGAAATCATCTCCTCGAAAGAATTGTAGTTAGGAATTCTAAATATCTTAACTGAAATATTTATTAATATTATAGAAAAGAAATATTAGTCCATTTTCACGCTGCGTAAAGACATACCTGAGATTGGACAAGTTACGAAATAAGGAGGTTTAATGGACTTACAGTTCCACGTGGCTGGGGAGGCCTCACAATCCTGGCAGAAGGCAAGGAGGAGAAAGTCACGTCTTACATAGATGGAGGCAGACAGAGAGCTTGTGTGGGAAACTTCCGTTTTTAAAACCATGAGATCTCGTAAGACTTATTCACTATCATGAGAACAGGATGGGAAACACCCACCTCCATAACATAACTACCTCCCACTGGGATGTGCGAATTATGGGCGTTACAATTCAAGATGAGATTTGGGTGGGGACACAGCCAAACCATATCAGAAATCCACAATTATTTTGACAGAGAAAAACTCTTTGATGCAGTGCAAAGGGTAGCCTTGGTAGGTGCCCCCCATCCAGCTCAGTTCCAGCCCCTTAAGCCCCCACCCTGTTCACTCTCGCCCTCCTCGAAGACTCATTTGTCACCATTATGTGGGTGTCATGTTCGGTGATGAAGTGCATTCTCGCCCTTTGCCTTGGCAGCTGTGTGCAGGCACAGGCATGGCCACAGAGGTGAGAGGGGGGCTGGGCTTCTCACTGCTCAAGGCTCATGAATCATGTCAGGCGGGTTGGTAACCTGAGCCCATCTCACCCCTTGCCACAGACCTCCATGACATTCCTTCCAACTTAATTTCAGCCTAAGGGATGCTTTTAAGAAGATTTTAGAGCATGAAAACATCTCCTCGAAAGAATTGTAGTTGCATTAAAAAGTAATTATCAGAGCTTAGGGGTATAGATCTGCTGCCATATTTTACGTGCAGAGCAATTCATCTCCCAGACCCTGAAACATCATTACGTAATAGGTTAAGGACACCAATCCAGGGGATACTGGGAAAAAGGTAGTAAAATCACCAAACCCTGGGAAATGACGAGCAATATGATTATGACAAAATAGCTCTGCCCTCCTGCTACAGCAGTTTCTAATATAATACAATTTAAAAATAGCACATCCTCAATGAGCCCATGCATAAAAGTGTGGGTAAATTTAGTTTATCTGGTACCTCCAGGCTAAATGTGATATTTATCTTTGAAAGACTTGACTTTTTTGGCATAAAGAACCAGATGTTATAATGAGAAAAAAGATGACACGTTGCCAAGTGTCCATGTCATGTACAGCACTGTGCCAAGTATCCACGTGTGTTATTTGAGTCTTACAGTAAACTAATAAAGGTGAACATTGCTATTTATTGCTATTCTATGGTTGAGGAGTCTGTGAGAATCAGAATGTTTTTGGCTGTAGATAACAGGAAACAACGCCATTGGCTTAAACAAGAATGTATTATTTCAAGTAACTCAAAGATCCAAAGTGAATGGTGGGCTTGAGTCAGAAATTCAACAGTGATGTCATAGTTTCTTTTTATGTCTCTGCTTTCTAGAAGTGCCACTTCATCCTTTCATGGTTCCAAGATGGCTGCCAGAAGCTCCCAGGACACCATGCTTCCTTGTTCACATCCAGAGAGATGTCTTTGTCCCAACATTTTCTTTGAGTACTTCTGATTGGGTTAGCTTAGGTCACATGGTTATGGTGGAATCAGTGACATGGTCTGGGTGATGGAATGAGTTGACTGGCTTAGTTTAGATCACTTGTGCTACATCCTGGAGCTGATGTTAGAGTCAGTATTTGATATGGTTTGGCTCTGTGTTCCCACCCAAATCTCATCTCAAATTGTAAATCTCACGTGTTGAGGGAGAGAGAGACCTGATAGTTGGTGATTGGATCATGGTGATGGTTTCTCCCATGCTATTCTCAAAAGATCTGGTGGTCTCAAAAGTGTGGCACCTCCCCTCTCTTGCTCTTTCCTGCTGCCATGTAAGACATGCGTTGCTTCCCCTTGGCCTTCCTCCATGATTGTAAGTTTCCTGAGGCCTCCCCAGCCATGTGGAACTGTGAGTCAATTACGTCTCCTTTCTTTATAAATTACCAAGTCTTGGGTGGTTTATTTTAGCAGTGTGAGAATGTACTAATAACAGTGTTCTTCAATCCATGAGGATCCCAAATGGAAGCCCAGGGAATGGTAGCTGGGGACAACCCCAGATGTTCACTGGGGACAGGGACATTAAGTAACTGGTCCATGATTCACACAGGTAATTGGTGACAGAGCCTGAATTTGAACCCAGGTAGCCTTACTCAAGAGCCCTTTCTCTGACCTTCTAGATTCTCCAACTCTTAAAGTCTTGTAATAAATATCTTACACGTATATCTTATGGTTTCTTTACTAAGAATGTCACTCTGTACCTAAGTGATACTAACTTTTGGCAAACAATAATTCCAGAAAATCATAGAATGTATCATCTTATGGTATGAAGTGGTAGTAAGGGCACTGGGTTAAGAACTAAGACTTGGTCCCCTGTTAACCTTGGACACGTTTCTTACCTCCCAGAGCCTTTGTTTTCCTCACTGGCAAATGAAGGGTGATGACTCCCCTTACATACCTAGCTGCGTGGTTCTAGGGGTCAAGCAAGACAGTGCGGTTTGAAGAACCTGAAAAGCACTAAATGTTTATGAGCACATAAATTATTATCACTATACATAGGATTGTGATCTATTTTGTTCCAAATATGAGGACATAACACTTTTTTTTGAATTTGTTGAATTTGTTAAATTTTCTTTCTTTTTTTTTCTCTGTATAGACTCTGTGTGTGTGTGTGTGTGTGTGTGTGTATATATGTGTACATATACTGTCTTTGTCTATATATATATACTTGTACCCCTGAACTTAAAAGTTAAATGTATACATATATATGTGTGTGTGTATGTGTTTAACTTTTATTTTAAGTTCAGGGGTACAAGTGCAGGTTTGTTACATAGGTAAACTTGTGTCATGGGGGTTTGTTGTACAGATTATTTCATTACCCAGGTATTAAGTCTAGTATCCATTAGTTATTTTTTCAAATTCTCTCCTTCCTCCCACCCTCCACCCTCCGACAGGCTTAGGGTCTGTTGTTCCCCTCTATGTGTCCATGTGTTCTCATTATTTAGCTCCCACTTATAAGTGAGAACATATGATATTTAGTTTTCTGTTCCTGTGTTAGTTTGTTAATATTGATGGCCTCCAGCTCTATCCATGCCCCTGCAAAGGACATGATCTTGAAGAACCTGACACCTAAAGGGCCTCTTTTAAGCCTCAGACACATATTTTAATTCAATAAATGTTTTCATTGATAATAGCCTGTCACTATCACCCAAACAGAAAATTTGTGGATCTTCAGCTCCCTTCCCTTCCCTTCCTTCTCTCTCTCATTCTTTCTCTTTCTCTTCCTTCCTTCCTTCCTTCCTTCCTTCCTTCCTTCCTTCCTTCCTTCCTTCCTTCCTTCCTTTTTTGACAGTGTCTCTCTATGTTACCTAGTCTGGTCTCAAAACTGCTCGCCTCAAGCAATCCTCCCACCTTGTACTACCAAAGTGTTAGGATTCCAGGTGTGAGCCCCACACTGGCCCTTCTGGTGTGTTTCACAAAATCCATGCCAAGGTGGCAGGATGTGCATTCATAAGAGGCTCTTAGTTGCCTCTTGTTGAGGTGTGATGATTATGTACATAAATGTTATTCTACTTTTAATTAAACTACGGCCTTATTAAAATGGGAGGTAGAAAATCCTGATCAGTTCCATTTCAAGATACAATATACCTATAAAGTAGAAAAAAAGCATGTGGAAAGAGTAGGAATCAGATAGAATTTAGAGATGAGATCTTTGGCCTCCCATACACCCATTAATCTGCCTTCTCCAAGGTGTCAGAATGAATGGAGACAGGGAAATGAAACCCACAATTTCAACAAAATGAAGGAGACATCTAAAGATTTGATATTCATTTTCAATAAATGGTTTCAAGGGTAACTTGTGAGCTTTTAGGAATCATGTGACCACCAGGCACAGGCATGTGCACAGGTTACTGCATTTGCTGTTGTTTTTGATAGGATGGCTACAGAGGTGAATCAGGCAGGAAGGTCAATTGTATCCTTCTTTCCTTGCTTGCTTTTAAAATTTTTTCGACAATTACTTATTGAGTGCCTACTACTGCCAGGCACTGTACCAGGTGCCAGAGATGTGGCAGTAAACAAAACAGGTAACACCCTATGTCCTTTGGGAGGTTGCAGTCAAGTGAAGGACTTAAATATTGCATACCTCACTTCAATAAGGTGTTAGACCAGGCCTCCCTTGGAATCCCTGGAACAAGATGGAGACACCACAAGTTGATTTATGACCATATTGGAGGAGAGATGATTCATGGACTGGGTGGGTGAGGCCTCTGGAGGTGTGCCAAGGGCTCTGAACTATTTCATTTAGGGTATTGGATAAGAGCAGTGTGCCCCAGCCATACCTAGCTTCACACAGCTCCTTGAGGATACAAAGCTCCTCTCATCTCAGAGTTTTGCACATGTTCTTTCCCCTGCCTGTACCATGACTTGCACCCCACTCATCTATGTGCCTTCCACTTGCCCAACTCCTGATTGTCCTTCAAATGTCAGGAATGTGTTACTTTCTCTGGCAAACTTCCCCTGAGCCCTCAGGTCTGTGTTAAGTGTCCTTGCTGAATGTCTGCCTGTGTTGTTTTAAAAGACCTGCCTTCAAGTTCAGAAATTCTTTTTTTTTTCTTTTTTTTTTTTGAGACAGTGATGCAATCTCAGCTCACTGCAAGCTCTGCCTCCTGGGTTCATGCCATTCTCCTGCCTCAGCCTCCCAAGTAGCTGGGACTATGGGAGCCCGCCACCACGCCTGGCTAATTTTTTGTATTTTTTAGTAGAGACAGGGTTTCACTGTGTTAGCCAGGATGATCTTGATCTCCTGACCTCGGGATCAGCCCGCCTTGGCCTCCCAAAGTACGGGATTACAGGTGTGAACCACCATGCCCGGCCCAAGTTCAGAAATTCTTTCTTTTGCTTGATCTAATCTGTTGTTGGAGCCCTCAATTGTGTTTTTCATCTTGTTCATTAAATTCTTCAGCTCTAGGATTTCAGGGTTTTTTTTTAGTGATATCTATCTCTTTGTTGAATTTCTCATTCAAATCATGAGTTGTTTTCCTGATTTTGTTGACTTATCTATCTGTATTCTCTTATATCTCACTGTGTTTCCTTAAGATTATTATTTTGAGTTCCTTTTCTGGCATTTGTATATTTCCTCATGTTTGGGGTCTGTTACTGGAGAATTATTGTGTTCTTTTGGAGGTGTCATATTTTCTTGCTTTTTCCTGTTTGATATGTTCCCACATGATTTCTACATATCTGGTGGGACAGTCACCTCTTCTAATTTTATAGGGTAGGGAAAGACTTATTCATAGACCTTGGGATGTCAGTATGGTGGGGTGTGTGGGTTATTCATAGGCCTTGGTTCTAGGTGGATGCAGTAGTGTAGTCTCCATACGGTTTCTTAAGCTGTGATCCATGCTAGTGACATTTGTGAGTATCTCAGGGGCCTAGGCTGAGAGAGTTTATGGTGATCATGGTGCAGCTTTTCTGGGGGTAGAATCACCAGGCTGTTACTCAGATTGGGGGCATGTGCATGCACACAGTGGGTAGGTCAATTAGGGGTCTGGCTTGCTGAGATTGGGGACATGGAACTGTTATTCTGGCTGGGACATGGGTGGGTGTGTAGTTGCTAGGCCAGCCTGGGGTGTGTTTGCTGGGGGTGGCCTATGGGGCTGTTTCTCAGGCCCTGAGCATGGGTGTGTAGCTGCTTTGCCAGCCTGGTGGCATGTTAGCTTCTTGGTGGCTCAAGGACCTCTCCCTCTCAGAGGAGGGTTTGGCTGGCTCAAGGATGGGTTCATCCTGGCCAGGAGTGCCAGACTGTTCTTCCAGCTGTAAGTCCAGGCAGTGGGGGGTTGGTTTCCCTGCTGAACAAGACCAGAGTCATAGCCGATCCTGGGCTCAGGCTCCAGGCAGTTGAGGTAGTGGCATTCAGCCACTCGTGTGGGCTTCTGTGAATGAGGATGGAGCCCCAGTGCTGGATAGGTGCAGTGGCTACTTATCTCTAGGGGAGGGCACACGTCAGACTTCAGGACTTAAGAGAGTGCTGTGCTGCAGCAGCTTGGCTCACAGTGAGTGAGTGTGAGGTGGGGAGTGCACACTTTGTGCTCCTAATCTGGAGCAACGCAGCCGCATTAATTCTTGGCAATGCTCCAAACTGTACTCAGGGCTTGCAAAGACTGTGGGATTCTCCTATAGTAAGGACTGCAGGTATTTGTGGTGGCAACAGGGGCTGGTGGGGTCCTTCTACTTACCTTTTCTCTGCAAAGGAAGTCCCTCCTGTCTCCTGGCTGATCTGGTCCAGGTGCTGTTGGGAAGATGGGGCTGCAGAGGCCAGGTTCTTTCATGCTGCCCTCTTGGGGGTGAGAGGTGCAGTGAAGATGGAGTTGCAGAGGCCAGGTGCCTCCATGCTGCCCTCCTGGGCTTTCAATCACCACAGCGTCTCTTTACTTCCCTGCTGCACTTCAGCACTCTCCCTTTGACACTCCAGTGAAATCTTAGCTTTTATTCATTGCCTTGGTTTTTTCTTGTGGGGGTTTCAGGAGTGGGAAAAACATCAGGCATCTCTAATCAGTCATCTTGCTCCTCCCTTGTTTCTGAATCATTGTTCTCTGCTGGTTTTCTTCCTAGGTCTTTGGTCATCCATCTCAACCTCATTCTCTCAGGAACAGTGTCCACTGCCAATTGGCATTTGTTGGTGGACACCTAAGCATCAATTATCCTTTCTCCTCTCATCAGCTTTAATTTCCTAGAAGGATTCTTGTGGTTCAGGAGAAGCTGATACCACCCCATGTTCTGAGGGTGAAGCCTGTGGCCTGGATTAGGCCAATCAGCACATTTCATGCCCCTGGCCGGGGTAACTGCTTCATAGGTGGGCATCCATTAAGTCAATTCAAATGAAAGGAAGCTCTGGACTTGTGCTGGGCCAGAGATCCTCCCTTTTTTGAGGAAGGATGTAGCTCTAGGAGCCATGTTTAAGATGAAGACTACATGGGCATGGTGATGTGTGCTTGTAATCCAAGACACTTGGGAGGCTGAGGTGGGAAGATTGCTTGAGGCCACTTGTTTGAGACCGGCCTGGGCAACATAGTGAGACTGTGTCTCAAAGAAAAAGAGAAAAAGATGAAGACTACACTCAGGAAAGCGAAGCAGAGAAATGGAGCAAAAATGGGTTACTGCAGACATGGCTACATCCTTGATCAATTCTTGGCCCAGTCAGAGATTATCTCCAGACTTTCCAATTTCATAATTTTATTTTATTGTGTGGGTTGACTATTGTGTTACTTGCAACCAAAAGCATACTTACTGACACGCATTTTCTTCCCATCCCTTGGGGGTTGCTGCTCTGCAGAGGGTTATCTTTGGCTCTTTTCTTCTCACTTCCATACTTGCCCCAGGCACTTTGGTTTTCTTCTATGACTTAATTTTCCTTTGCATGTCTCCAGCTCATGCATCTTTCTTGCATTCTCTATCTGTAGAACTGGATGCCTGCTGGACATTTCCACTTGGATATCTGGGTAGCACCACAATCCTAATATGTCCCAAGATGAGCAGAACTCATCTTCACCTTGTAAGCTGCTTTTCCTCTTGTCTTCTCTCTTTTGTTTGTTGATTGGCATTGCCATCATCCTGGTTTCCCTAGCTAAAGCCCAGGCAAGTTCTTGTCCTCTCTTTCTCTCTCACTTCTCCCCCCGCCCATCAACTTATTCACTCATTCTGGTTAATACTTTCCCCCTAGTTAACTCTCAAAAGGATCTACCATTATCCACGGTCACTGCTATTGCTCTAGTCATAGCACCACCATACCAATATGAACCCTGTCAACACCCCTATCTCTAATCTTGCCCATCCACTCAAGAGCCAGAGGGATCCTTCCAAAATAAGGTCCCTCCTTTGCTTAAAATCTTTGGTGACTATTTACCATCCAGAGAATCAGCAATGTACCTCATAATGTGGCCCAGACCAAGCTCAGGGTTTCTTTCCCACTTTTCCTCCCATATCCTGGCTCTATTTACAATTCACAGTGTTGTAAGTCATCCCTGCTCTCCGTGACATCTGCACCTGAGTCTTTGCATGTGCTGTGCCCTTTTCCTGAAATGTCCTCCCTCACCTCCTTTCCTTTTATCTTCTTGGGTGTCTTCTGTTTGACCTTCAGGACTCAGCTTAGGGGACTACTTTCTTCTGGAGGCATCTACAGATCCCTGCTCCAAACCCATACCAGCTGATATCAGCTCAGACTGGCTTATAGTGGTATGTGAGAGCCAATACTGGGCATCTCTTTCCAGCTCCAAGTTCAGTGATCTCACCTTGATAGTTCAAAATCAGAATGGTGGAAGTATTTACACCACCAAAATCTGCAAATGCTACAAATCAGGGTGTTTTTGTTTGTTGATTTGGTTTTTCCCAGAGAGGCAGTTTACCAGCACGCCAGTGGGCATAATTGCCTGTTAATTTTCCCACATCCCTCTCTAACTAAGACCCTTCAGGAGCAGCCTCAGCAGCTCATCCACCCTCTGCCCCCAGTCTCTGCACAGTGCTTGACCTATAGTATGATGCAGGAGTTCAGGATGATGTAGGCATGCCACCCTCCTCTTTCCCTGCTAGTTTACCACACAGAAGCTAAAAGCTGGCATTTTCTTCCTCCAGATTCTGGAGACCTGGAAGTCATTTCTGAAAAAATATTATATTCTAACAGTCTGGGGTCTTTTGGTGTTCCCTATGGTGGAATTTTATCTGTTGGTGCATTCCGTTCCAATTGCCATTAGCATGGTCCAGTTTTCCAAAGGAGATATATTTCCATTCATTTTAATTTAGAGTGGACACTTTACCATCCTCGGGGATGTGCACCTTGAGCAGAAACAAAGGGAGTTAACAGAAAGGATATTAATTAAACACTTTAAGGGGCAAACTTACCACCTAAAACGTGTTTAACTAATAAATTATTTAATAAATTCAGCTTATTTGCTAAAATAATTTGAAATCTTGGTTTAAAGACTCTCAAAACTCCCTTGGGAGGCTGAGGCGGGTGGATCACCTGAGGTCAGGAGTTCAAGACCAGCCTGCCCAACATGGCGAAACCCTGTCTCTACTAAATGTACAAAAAATTAGCCGGGCATGGTGGCAGGCACTTGCAATCTCAGCTACTCGGGAAGCTGAGGCAGGAGAATCACTTGAATCCTTGAGGCAGAGATTGTAGCGAGCCAAGATCTCAGCCTGGAAGACAAGAGCGAAACTCCATTAAAAAAAAAAAAAAGACTCTCAAGACTATAAATTGGATAGTTACCTATTTATTGAGCACATACTATGTGCCAACAGTACTATGGGCAGCAGATTTAATTTAATAATCTTTTCTCAAGGGAACTTGTGGTCTAGTCCAAGAGGCAACACACATAAGCATCTGCTATTTAAGAGAGTGGCAAGCGCTTATAAAGGAGCTCCCTGTAAATGAAGTTCAGGGAGGCTGTGAATGTTACTTCACTCAGCATATATTTGTTGAATGCCCCTCGTATACCAGGCTCAATGCTAGGCTCCAGGGATCTGGTGCTGGACTCACAGCTGAGAGAAGAGGCAGGGAAGTAAATAATTACAGAACACACTGATCAATACTTTAATAGAGGTACAGATTCAGTACTCTGAGAAGTAACTATAGTAAGGTTCCTGGAAATCAAGTAAGGCCTCTCAGGGGAGGTGACCTTAGACTTCTGGTCTGAATAGATGTCTGGGAAAGGTGCTACCACAAAACAACCACAGAAAAGAGAGAGGAGAGAAGAAAGAACCTTCTAAGTGAGTGAGCAGCAGACACAGTATGGAGGGAAGCCTGCACGTGGAATGTGGGAACTGTGCTGGCCTTGAGGGCAGTGGCTATGCTGCCTAGAAGACGTTCTGATGGGCTCCTTTCCCCAAGATGCCCAGGAGGTACAGCCTTGGAAGCCCCCATGTTTCTGCATCATCATCATCATCATCATCATCATCGGCCAGAGAGAGGATCTCCAGGGGGATTTTGTGAATCCAGGTTCCACTGATCTCAACTGGAATAACTTTTGCTTTTGGTGCTTTGGATGGGCCACCGGGGATTTGTCTGGCTGTGTGTACCACCCGTGATTTTACACATCCATCGATTAAACCAAAGATGCAGATACAAAATCAAGAGCCAGGGCGTGTTGGGTGGATTTGTGACACTCTCTGGAGGACTCTGGGTACTTAAATGAATGAATGAATAGATTTTGTTCAAGACATAAATATAATCTCTTCGTCAGTGACAGCTATGCCTAGAATCTCTCACCAATGTGGGCTGGCTGGCTATTGAGCTGAATTGTTTTTGGAGAAACTTGCTGAGATATCAGAGGGTACCAGGGCAGCTTTGGGGCCTGGGAGGCTGGCTTGCTCACATGAACCCAAGGCTGGTGCTCTGGGCAGTAGATGGACAGGGTGGTGGGGAAAACTGACTCAATTTTAAGCCAAAGGTGAGTATAGTCTGAGCCTGTTTCATCAACAAATACTTATTCAGAACCTACTACATGCCAAGTTCTGATCCAGGTTCTGATGATACAAAGGTCACTAAGACATGACCCAGCCCCCAAGGCACTTGCTATCTAAATGGCTACAATAATATGTAATATTGGAGGTCCTGGGCTCTGAAACCATGCTCTTCCAAGTTCAAATCCTGGCCTGTCATTTACTGTGTGATCTTAGGTAAATTACTGAACCTTTCTGTGTTCCAGTTTCTTCAGCTGCAAAGCAGGGACAATGATGGTAGGTTTGCTATGAGCATTAAATGAACTAATGTGTATGAACAGCTTGGCACAGGGCCTGTTTTGTAGCTAGCACTCACTAAGGGTCTAACGTTATTTCTATCTCAAGAGATAGAAGCCCCTGGGAGTCCTAAGAGCTGTGATAGTGGTGTATATAAGAAGCTGAGGCGCCATGAGAAGGAAGTGGTTAAGTAATTCTGTATGTCATTCACTCTTCATTAGCCTTTTTTCAGATGTGATGATCTCTACACCTTGAGGATGGGACTGTGCTCTCTGCTTTTCTGCTTGGGCACAGGTAGGTCATAGGAACTGCCTGTTTGCTTATTGGTGGAGACCAATTTATTTCAGTTCAGTTACCATCACATATTTCCTGACAGTCCATACCTTTGTTCATCAAATGTTAGTGTATCCTTCAGTGTCCCAGGCACTGGGGATGTTGAGATGAACTTTGTTTCACCTTTGATCTTCTTATGTTTAGTACAGGACCAAGACTTGACAACAGACTGCTGTAATGCAGGCTCATGACTGCTGTGGCTGTCTCTGGGTACCAACAGCCCCAGCCATAACAGCTACTACTTATTATATTATGTGTTTACTGCGTGTCAGGCACTGTTCTGGGGGCTTTGTGGGCATGACTTCATGTTATCTGCACAGAAACCCTAGGATGTGGGTACCACAGTGATCCCCATTTTACACCCAGGGAGTCTGAGGAGTTTGCTCTGGCCTGCACCTCCTTCCTGCCCTGGGTTCTGTTCCTCAGATCCTGTGGCTTGGGCAACAGCAACACTTAGCCAGAACAATTGTATTTTGAAACACTCGTAATAATTTCCTGTTACCAAAAGAATGTGTGCTCACTGTAAAAAATAAACCAATACAACAGCAAGTGATGTAAAAAAATGAACTCTCTTATCTCCTCCTACTTTTCTTACTCAGAAACAATTGTATTTTGAAACACTCGTAATAATTTCCTGTTACCAAAAGAATGTGTGCTCACTGTAAAAAATAAACCAATATAACAGCAAGTGATGTAAAAAAATGAACTCTCTTATCTCCTCCTACTTTTCTTACTCCTCAGTGATAACCAGTGGAATAATGTGGTCTGTACCTTAGAGATTTTTTTCTGTGCGTTACAGGTGGGTACATGCATCCATATCACAGATGTGTTTACAGATGCTATTTTAAAATGTATTTACTTCTTTCAAAATGTGAGTGTGCTACACATACATCCCATAGTGATTCCATGGAAATTCATTGTACTTCACCTACTTTTTTACTGATAGATATTTTAGGTTGTTGACGGTGTCATTTTTCTTTTTTTGCTATAACAACAAATGCTTCAATTAACTTTTTTGTATACTCTTGTAAGTTTTTTCTAAGATTTCTAGAAGTGAAATTCCTAGATTGAAAGGTATGTTTATTTCAAATTTTGTTTGATGTTGTCAAATGTCCTTCCAAAAAGTTAGCACCAATTAATGCTAATTCAACAACACTGTTGAATTTAAACATCAAGTTGGTTGGTGAGTTTGCATTCAGAAACGGACAGTGAGCTTTCTCCCGTGGAGCTGGAGGGTAATGGTTTACGGAGAAGAGGGAGGAAAAGGTCTGTGGGTGAGGTGGGGAAGGGCAGGAGTTAGGGAAAAAGCACCTCGTTCTTGAGACCTAGGACCGAGGACACAATCCTGATCTTGGAAGAAAAGTTGCCACAGTCCCCCGTCTACAGTAGTTGGTGCTTCCAATTTCTAATTTCATTCTTCTTGACAGTGTCATGGCTAGGTCTCCTCATTTGGATTCTGTTTTTATTTTAGCATGACCCTGAAACTGGCAAGAGAATACCATTGTCTCATGAAATGGATGTGAGCATCAGAAACAACATTTGTGCCACTCTTCAGATACCAAGGATAATAATTCATTGGCTTCTCCAGCAGGTCGATGATCACATCCCTGCACGATGCACTCGGGGCTGCCAAGCCATGGGACTGCTCTGTCAGTGTAGCCACAATTTAGTTTAAGAAGGGAAAGTGGACGGTGGAGGTAGGGGTACTCCTGAGTCTGGCTCTAGGAGAATGAGTGCTGACCACGGTACACATTCAATCCACAAATATGTGCTAAAAGGAAGGGGCAGGGGAGTGATCTCATGGCTGCCAAGCATCTAGAAGAAAATAAATCAGAAGGAATCCCAGCAGAAAACCTTCTACAAGCCACACCTGAGTTAGGGTTTTCAAGTGTTCCAGAAACAGAATGAGCTGGAAAGTAATCTTGGAATCTCTTCGTAGGGCATTTGTCTAAGGAATATTATTACTTGTAAATCCACTGTGTAGCACACTACCTAAGATTCTTACCCCACCGGGAGGATTCAGGAATTCTCAACCACGCAAGTTCACCGTCTTCATAAATCCTGGAGATAAGGACTCTCTCCAGTGCAGCTATAACGGGAACGTTTCACACCGGCTCTTACCTCACCACTGCAGTCATAGTTTTGGTGCTCAGAATGGACAGAGACTGGAAAGCAGGGTGTGGGTCCTGGTTGGATTCCATCTGGGAAAACTCTGTGCTCATTTAAGATTTTATTTTGTCATTGGATATGACTCACAGTAGCTAAATATTATGATCTCCCTTTTACAGGTGATAACACAGGGAAAACTTCTTGGAGAGTGTCCCTTGAAAGATTCTTGTTTTCTATATCAAAGCCGTCCTAAAGCGGGTTGTCAGGGCACGTATTTGGAGTGGTTTTCTGTTTTTGTGCTGATCTGGATCTCCGGCACATTTCTCCCCTGAGGACGAGGAGCCTCTGGGCTACCGTCCTGAACATTGGTGAGTCCAGCCACAGTGTGGTCTCAGTCCAGGGCCTGGGGTCTCCGGGCCTGGAGCCAAAGGTTAATAGGCAGAAGGTGAGTCAGTGCTGAGTCTCCTGCCTGGCAGACTGGGAAACACCTGCAGAGACTACTGCCCACTCCCTGGGCACTCTCACTGATTTTGATGAGCATTTACAGAACAGGCCTTGCTAAGCATGACTTACCTTTCTTAAATCACGAGCTTCCCTATGATTTTGTTATTTACCTCAGTTTGACCGTAAAAACTGCAGACTAAATACTCTCCCAACGTATTGGTTATCTGTTGCTGCCTAACTATACATATAGGCTTAAAACAACAGTGAACGTTCTTCATGTCTCACAGTTTCTGTGGGTCAGGAATTTGGGAGCTGTTTGGCTGGGTGGTTCTGGCTCAGGCGCTCTCATGAGTTGCAGTAAAGAGGTCTGCTGGGGCTGCCATCATCTGGAGGCTCTACAGGGGACCCACTTCCAAAATGGCTCGCACGAGACTGGCAAGATACTGCTGGCTGTTGGCAGGAGACCTCAGTTCCTCTCCAGGTACACTTCTCTATAGGGCTGCTTAGTGTCCTCACAACATGGCACCCGAACTCTCCCAAAGTGAGTGAGCCAATTAAGGGCAAGGTGAAAGCCACCATGTCTTTTTTGGCCTAGCTTGAAAGTCACACACTATTGTTTTTGCAATACCCTATCAGTTACACAGGTCAGCCCCATTCAGTGTGGAAAAAGATTACACGAAGACACAAATACCAGGAGGCAGGAGTCACTGAGGACCACCTTGGAGGCTGGCTACCACACACCCAGGAAAGTGTATGCTTATGAAGTCCGCAAGAATCCAAACAAGAGGACTGAAGGGCATCTCATGACTTAAGAAAGGAAAGTGTCTTAGAGAGCAGGCAAAATTGCTTCTGTAGTACTTGCCACATGTGAAGTGATATGCAAATGCAATGTAGCCCGTGTGACAGTGGCTATGAATGGCTAAAAGGGTGATATCCTGAGCAGTTGGGGCCAGACAGGGAACTTAGCAGCATTGTGAAGGAAATATGGCAAGGACATTAATCTGTTTAATGGGAGATCTATTTCCAGCCCGGACACAGGCAAGAAGTACACCTCTCACAAGTAGCATAGGGTAGAGTTGTATGGCTTGTCCTGCTGCAGGAAGCAGCAGCAGATAGACAAAGCAGCCGGAGACAAAAAGGTAACCTCATAAAAATACCCAACTGGGTCGTAGATATTATATTACATATAATATTTTTCTAATGTACTCATTTAAAGTTTAAAGAGTGCTTTAAATACTTATATTGTATGTTGCATCATGATTTGGTGCTTGAAGGATCTCTGCAAGGGCACACAACAGACAATGATACTTTTCTGCCCTTAGAAAAAGGGACCTCGGCTCTGAAGATATTGGTAGAGACTGTCAATGGATGAGCATAGAGGGGAACGTGCAATGCAGTTTTGACCCACTAGGGACCAATGAGCAAAGGGCCAACCTACCTGCATCAGAAAAGAGCTCATTTTGTAGAGTTCTGCCTGCCCAAAGGACTTCTCCAGCTCCACGGTGAGGAGCACTGCCATTTGTAGCTGTCACGTACAGTCTTGCCCAGGACTTCTCATTCCCGATGTGGGGATGTTGTCATTCTCAACAAAACCGCTTGTTGTCTTCAGAAAGCTCCAAGTTAAGAAAACCTTTTCAGGTCTTCTTACAAACGTATGCATGAACCAAAGGCCGCCTCTGACTATTGCAGACGTTTAGGTTCAGGGTTAGCCAGGTATTTTGAAGTTCACCCAATTCCACAGGTGTATTTTTTTTTCTCCATATTTTACTCATGAATTTGTTACCATTTTGTTGTTGTTGTTGTTGTTGTTAGAGATAGAGTCTGTCTCTGTCACCCAGGTTGGAGTGCAGTAGTGTGATTATAGCTCACTACAGTCTCAGACTCCCAGGCTCAAGCAATCCTCTAGCCTCAGCCTCTTGAGTATCTGGGGCTACAGGTGCACAACACCTTGTCTAGCCAATTAAAAAAAAATTTTTTTTTTTTGTAGAATGGGGGTTTTACTATGTTGCCCAGGCCGTTCTTGAACTCCTGGCCTCTAGAAATCCTCCCACACTGTTGAGATTATAGGTGTGAGCCACTGTGCCCAGCCACTAGACATATTTGAACACAGTAAAATTACAGTTCTTTAAAAATCTTCTGTGATTCCAGTTTTAGTAAGAAAGACTGCTCTTGACTTCAACAATTGAGGTTTCAAACAGTAATGGGTATGTTTTAAAGGGATATTTGCCAGGCTCATGAGAAGGCCCTGGGGAGTCGTGGGATGTCAGAGAGCAGTCAGATCTTGGAGTGGGTCAGACTTAAGGACAAGAAAGTGCTGGTTCAGGACAAAACCCAATCAAACAAATGCAGGTGATCCCTTGTGAGGGAAAGCAGGGACTGAGGGAAAGACAAGAGTACTTAGTTAGTACCTACTGTATACCCAGCACTATACATGTGTTATCTACTAGAGTAGTTTGTGACAATTAAAATTTACTCCACAAAAAGTTAACTCTGCCCCTTTATCCAGAAACATTGTTAGCCTAAGAAAGGAAAGAAATGCTAAGAAACCGTGTGATGTGATAGAGGAGTCACTGGCTTTTAGGCTGTACACAGACTTGGTTTGCTCAGTGTTATGAACTGAATGTTGTATTTCCCCCGTTGAAACCTCAGCCCTGCAGTGTGGCTATATGTGGACGTGAGGTCTCTAAAGAAGTAATTAAGACTAAATGAGGCCATAAGGATGGGGTCCTAGACTAATAGGATTAGTGTCCTTATACAAAGAGCCGAGCTCTTGCGCCCTCTGCATGTGTACCGTGGAAAGGCCACATGCGCACATGGTGGCAAGAAGCTGGCCATCTGCAACCCAGGGGTTACTCGAACTTGGATGTCTTTTATTTATTTATTTATTTATTTTTGAGAGAGAGTCTCTCTCTCTGTTGCCCAGGCTGGAGTGCAATGGCATGATCTCAGATCATGGCAAGCTCCACCTCCCCGGCTCAAACAATTCTCCTAACTCAGCCTCCCAAGTAGCTGGGACTACAGGCATGTGCCACTATGCCCAGCTAATTCTCATATTTTTCGTAGAGATGGGTTTTCCCATGTTGCCCAGGACGGTCTTGAACGTCTAGACTCAAGCGATCCACCTGCCTCGGCCTCTCAAAGTGCTGGGAGATTACAGGCTTGAGCTACTGCGCCTGGTTGATCTTAGACTTCTGATCTCCATAATTGTGAGAAAATAAATGTATGTTGTTGAAGTTATCCAGTAGCTGGTATTTTGTTATGATAACCTAAACAGCCTAAGACACTTAGCAATCTCTATTTCCTCAAGCAGGGATTGGCAAATTTTTCAGGCTAAGAACTAGATAGTAGGTATTTTAGATTGTGTAAGCCACACAGTCTCTGTCTCAGCTACTCCAGCCTGCTGTTGAAATGTGAATGTAGCCATAGACACACATAAATGAATGGACATGGGGCTGAGTTTCAATAAACTTTATTTATGGACACTAAACTTTGAATTTCGTATGTTTTTCACATGTCCTGAAATATTCTTTTGATAAGCAAGAAACTTTTTAAAATGGAAAAAGCAATCTGAGCTTGAAGACCATACAAAAACAGGCGGAGGACTGGATTTGACTGGTGGCTATGGTTTGCTGACCCCTATCATAAAGAAAAAATGCTTTATGCTAAATTGTAGCTGGATATGCCAAGTCAAGCCTGATGAATAATAAGCCTTAAGGGGAAAAAGGTGAGCTTTAGGACAGAAGTCTTTGGGTCACCCTAATGACTCTTTGAGAAACAGATTGCCATCTATAACCCCAAATATTTATGTCATATTTCCATGCTGGCTCACCTGTGTTCAGAGTAGATCGCAGGTTAAATAGCTTGTTTTCCAAATTCGAATTCAGGAATGTAAACATATTCAGGATTTTCATGAGATAGAAAGGTGAGCTGGGCGCGGTGGCTCACACCTGTAATCCCAGCACTTTGGGAGGCCAAGGTGGGCAGATCACCTGAGGTCAGGAGTTCAAGATCAGCCTGGCCAACATGGTGAAACCCCGTCTCTACTAAAAATACAAAAATTAGCCGGTGTGGTGGCAGGTGCCTGTAATCCCAGCGACTTGGGCAACGGAGGCAGGAGAAAAACTTGAACCTGGGAGGTGGAGGTTGCAGTGAGCCGAGACCACACAATTGCTCTCCAGCCTGGGCAACAAGAATGAAACACTGTCTCAAAAAAATTAAAAAAAAAATAGATTAAAAAAGAAAGAAAAGTGAACTTGAATCTGAGACACATTTTCCCAGTTTCCCAGATCTTAGCTCTGCCTGCCTCAGAAGCAGGAGCTGATAGCCAGCGCTTATGGGATGTGTGAGAGCTGGTGGTAAATGTTGAAGTCACCACATACACTTCCTATACTGTTTGTCTTCAAGTTTACCTTTCTATGCAGACACTAAGCCATCTCACCTGTTGCACTCAGTTGGGAGGACCACTCTGAATGGGGTTTCCATGATTACCATTTCTCTTCTACTTAGAGAGCATCTGCCATCGTAATATCCCGAAAACCAACAGACTTGAAGAGGCTGCAGACTGCATTGTATGGGAAGCCATGAGCAGAAGGATAATAAGCTTAGCAAGGCGAAGTATGGAGGAAGTTGGAGGAGGAGGGTAGGAGAAGAAGGAAAACAAGCAGTTTGAGTTTCGGCTTTTGTTGAAGGAAATAATTGAAAATTAAAATCATTTTGATTTTCCTGGGAAACTGAATTGACTGAGAGCCCACCTGATATGTGAAAAGCAAGCTCGGGGTTCACCTACCATGCCGAATGTGTTCTGGTTTTCCACCAGCCACCCCGTCTTCCTTTGATGAACAGAGCTTTCTCTTAAGTAAACATTTAAGGCCTAATTGGCTCATTGGTGTGGTGTCACAGTAATTAACGCACAGCCTGGAGTAGTTACACAAATGTCAGTCTGAGCAATACCAAGTAGTGCTGAGAAATCAGAGAGGAGCCTGTGGGATCCAGTCAATGAGGCTGGTGCTCAATTGTTCTTGGTGATGAGGAAGAAATAGCAGGAATATCTCCAGGATACATGGTGTATTATTCAGAGATTAAAAAAAAAAATCTCAACAATGGCTGACTAGTGATTAGAGCTTTATTATTTTGTTTGGCTAAGAATAGATTTAAATGACCCCAAAGAGAGAGCTCAGTGTTCTCATTGATTTTATGTCTTGTTCATTGGCTGAGATTGCGATGCAGAAACCAACTTGAGCTAGTTTAAGCCCAACAAAGGAATTCACTGTAACGATGCAGAGGTTTTTGCTGGAACCCAAGAGTAGAAGTGCAGCTAAACTTCTGGAAAGGAATAGTCTTAGTATAGGGAAGCTGGGTGTGTTGTCTCCATCTCTCCTGCCTCTGTGCGCCGAAGAGCCACTACCTCATTTTTTCCCTCTCCCTGGAAATTTTCTCCACTGGTGTTCTAGTAAATGTCTAACACTCAATTCTCTGATGAAAGAGATACCCTGATTTGGAATGGCTGCCAATTTCCACAGTGTAAATACTTTCACCATGGCTGATTCAAAGCTACCAATGTGGAGGTAGAGTTGGGAAGAGATGTACAAAAGCTCATGATCATATAGTATTCCCACCTTACAGATATATGGCTGTAAAGAATCTCAGGAGCATAGATTATAATACTACAATAAAATAAGTAGGAAGTGGTGCATTTCAGTACTTATTACCTTTGTTTTAAATATAATTTAAATTTATATAATTTAATTTTTAATAATGGTTGTGTTCACAATTTGGCTTGCAGAATTCCTGCTAATTTAAGAAATCAGTCTTTGGGAGCTGGTACTTATGAGCTGATTCTAGCATACCACATTTCTTCCCCACTTCAGTGTACAACACAAGGCAGCACATGGCTGCCCCACAGCTGTCTCTCCCAGAGGGATTCCACATTGGAATATGGCCCAATTCCGCATTACAGGAAAAGAGAACCTGGTTGGTTGAGTCTGGGTCAGGTGTTCTTGTTTGGCCAATCAGCTCTGGCTGGGAGTGTGTTGGAAGCAGGTCTTTTCTGGAAGGGGCGGGGGATGCTGAATGTGTTAAAGGAATTTCCAGCAGTTTCCATGTCAAAGGGTAGTGCTTGTTCAGGATTTGTTATGTGCCAGGCAATTCACAGATATTTTCTTATTTTTTCCTTCAGATTTCTGTGATCTGGACACTATTGTCCCTATTTTACAACTAAAGAAACAGAGGGCCAGAGAGGTTTAGTAACTTACCTAAGGTCACATGGCCAGTAAACTGCAGAGCTGAAATTCACATCCAGGCCCCGTTTTACCCCAAAGTCCTCTTTCCACCAACCAGGTTATCTCTCATGTAGAGATACCATACAAAATGGGAGGCCTAAGCAAGAGTAATAACGTTCCTGAACCTGTAGAGGAACAGCGATAACTGGAATAGAGAATAAGGAGGAAAAACAAAACAAAACAAACAAACGACAACAACAAAAACCCACCAGAATGTGAATAAGAGAAATGAGAGCAAAAGCATGTATTATTTTTACTGAAAAATTCCAGTCTTGCTGCAGTTGCTTCTCTTCTTTCTTTTAATCTCTGGGGGCGAAAGGCAGATACTGATTTCTTTGTAATTTAGGGTTTTGTTGCAGATCATGTTGAGTTGAATAGGGGTGTGTATGCTCATTTTTACTTTATTCATTGTTTGCCTTCCCCGGTCACTTTTGTGTGCTTCTGCCCCCAGGTATTGGGCACAGTTAATTCTTCCTGCAATTAGTATTCATGGTCAGCTAAGCAGAACTAATGCAACAACCGTTTTTACTTTGAAGGTTATATTACATGTTTCCAAGGTCCTGCGGAAAAGGTTCTTTATGAATAAGATATTCTTGACCCTCTCTAGGAATTTAATTTTCCCGTTTCCGAGTTTCCAAGCCCACCTTTTGAATTCTTTAATGTGATTCCCCAGGAAGCACCCAGAGCCAGACAGGCAACAGAATACAGTCAAATCAAAATACAGTATTTTAAAATGGTTCCTTCTCTGGGGGTGCAAGACGAGAGTACATGCCCTGCTTGTCTTGGAGTGGCTGTCTCTGCATTTTACTGGTTCCTTTGATATCTATATCTATATCTATATATCTATATTACATATATATATATCTCTCATTACTATAAATTGCTTCCATAGAAAAAAATGCTCACTAATTTAAAATAGATTCAAGAAGGGGACTGAGAATTCTGACTTCAGATCATTTCAAAACTATATGCAATTATAGCAGGTAATTTCCCAGATAGCAGAAGCAGCAAAAAATATCCTTTAAAAAAATCTTAAACTTTGTGTTTTTTTGGAAACAGCAAAATGTGACTTTTTCAGACTGAATGCATGACATCAATTAATACTTTAAATGGCTCAATGTGGTCAGAAAATTCATTTAGCTCCTTTGGAAAAATTC
Organism: Colobus angolensis palliatus; assembly: GCF_000951035.1. Lineage (NCBI taxonomy): Eukaryota > Metazoa > Chordata > Mammalia > Primates > Cercopithecidae > Colobus > Colobus angolensis. The sequence continues at coordinate 5,549,266 of NW_012122376.1, read as the reverse complement.
TAAAGACTCCAAAAACATAAAGCAGCCCATTTAGAATCATTTAAATGTGGTTCAACGTAGTGAACACATACTGTCTCCCAGCTGTTCAGCTTTGAAAATGTGCTGACAATACCATTTTGTCCTATTTTTTTCTTTTTATACTTCTTACAGTTAAAAATAGCATTGGAGTTTCAACTGATGATCTTCAGAGATTTATATTACATGAAAAAACAAAATCTAGGAAAGAAGTAATATCTGACTTTTTAAGAAGATGCCTTTATTTCTTGGTGTCTGAATTTTAACATATAAGGTTTTGTTTACATTTTTCTTTTCAAATAAAAACTTTTCAAAATTTTAAAATTTACATTTAATCATTTGGAAACAATGTATTTTATGACCACACAATTGTATTTCCCATTTTGCTTTTGCCATGAGGAAGCTCTGAGCCCAAATTGTGGCTGACTTCTAGCAATTTGTAGGACCCTATGGTGCAGAACCAGGTGTCTAGACCCTCCATGCCACCCCCGCTTACCCTATTCTTTTCTATTTGTTAATGGTTTTGTTTATGGATTTCTATAAGCCACCTCCCTCCCTCCTCCACCTTTTAAAAAGATAAAGTGAAGTATATAGAGTGTGATACTAAGAAATTGACTACTGATGAAATGACGAAGGACTTCCCAGCCCCTTAATAAGGCCCCATTTTTCTGCTGGGATTGAGGTCTCCCACCCAAACATCTCTGCTTCATTTACAGCCCACCCCAGGACCTCACCCAGAGCTGAGCCCTCCAGTGCCCAGTGGGGAGGGTGGTAAAAAAGACAGGGATGATAAGGTGGCTGAGGAGTGCTTGGCAAGGAGGCCCAGGAAGCTCACTTTCCAAAGGATTCTTAATCATGCCAGGAGGGAGCAATCTTCCTCTCTGTGAATGAGGTCTTGTGAGTGTCCCGGCTATGGAACAGGGCCTTGGCAAATGAGAAGGGCCTTTCTGGCTGGCAGGTGGGAGTTCTGCACCAGCTCAGGGACCAGAGTCTGCAGACCTTCCTGTGGCAAACTACACACATACAAATTTAAAAGCATCCCTTTCTCCTCCCTCTTTCCTTCCCTCCTTCTTTTCCACCCATTCTCCTTGTAAGGCAGTTCTCTCCAAAGACTGCATCCAGTTGGAGGGAAGGTTGCTGAATCTAGAATAGTCTACTACCCTTGCCTGGTCCGTGCAATGCCCTCACCCCAGGGGAGAAAGGCGGTCTCGTTTGAAAATATCTATTTTCCCTAGAGGATTCACTTAAAGAATGGTATAAACCTACAACTGCTTCTGAAAGAAAAGTAAAGGAGAGTTTTTGCTCCCAAAATCTGTATAGTTAATAAGATTCCTAAGCGAACAAACACACGTAAAATGCAAGGCCATTATTTGCTCTGATTAAACATAAAATCTATTCTCTTGCAACATACCAAATGATCATGGTTTTTTCTCCTCCCTGAGGATGCTGCAGATGTGTAATACAGTCCACTGACTGTTTATTTCTGAAAAAAAAAAAAAAAAAAGCCATTGGTGGATTTTTTTCTCAAAATGTGTAGTGTGGTCAGGACAGCAGAAATTTCTGACGAGTCAAGTACAGGTGATTAAAGCTTGCAATGTAAATCAGTTAACATCTGTAATTTTCCTTGTTCTCCAATGCTATTAGTTATTTCAAGGGTAAAAAAGGATGTTTTACTTAATTTTTTTGAATCTTACTAGGTACCCGTAGCTTAACTTAATGATTTGTATAAGTGATAGTAATTGCTGGGACTACAGTTGAGTATTATTAGCTATAAAATGAACATGGTTATATGTCCAACAGAACTAGCAAGGGACAGAAATGCAGTTGTATCCAAGAGAAAATAATTACAGCAATAATCAGTGTAATTCATGATAATGGCTGAATTGAATTTCACACCATAGCTCCAAGCACTTACATTTAATGAATGTAGTTTGTGCTTGTTTACTAAAAAGGTTTTTAGCAGAAAATCGATAATGTAACTTCAGTGTTTCTAATTGCAAATGCAATTATTTTTTTTTTAAAGTAGTGGTTCAATAAGGATTTTGTAGAGGAAATTGAGGTATGTGAGTGCTGCAGATGCTGGCGCTTTAATTAGTTACCTGTACATTAGTGCCATGGTGCCTTAATATCTATTTATTACAACATATTGATTTAAATGGATTTGTATTCAATTTTAAGGCTAGCTAATGTAATGGACATTGAAACTTTTCTGGAAGCATTGGTTGGGATTACAACATGTCACTGGGTAATGAGGCTTTCTTCAAGAGGTGATTTCAGAAATCATTTTACAAACCCAGTGGTGGGGCCATGGAAGGGAGGGCCGGGACAGAAGCCAGTTTCTACAGAGTCAGTGGCAGGGCATGTGTGGCCTTTGGTAAACAGGAGCTGTGTAGATTTACATAGTCCTTACAGATTCTTTTTTACTTGGCTTAACTTCTGTTTATATCTTTTCCCAATCCAAGATATGCCTAAAATGGTTATTTTGGAGTTGATGGTCTTCTCCACAGTAAAACCTGTTGATAGACTTCTGAGTTTTGGGATCCCCAGCTGGTCTAGCCTGACCCCCTTATTTTGAAGCAGCTGAAGGAAAGTGCGTCGCCTCAGATCTCAGGACTTGGAGTCAGCCAGTTGACTCTAGGTCCCCTGTCGTGATTTATGCTGGTGTTAGGTGGATTTGCATTCTCTGTCTAACTGGATATCTTGCTCAAGACTGACCCTGAGCCTAACTTTCTTTCCCCACTTACACAGCCATTGTCACCATCACACCATTACCATTATCATCATCACCACCACCATCGTCATCACTATCATCATCATAATCATCACCATCATCACACCACCATCACTACCACCATCATCACACCACCACCACCACCATCATCATCACTATCATCATCATCACACCACCATCACCGCACAACCACCACCAT
>NW_012122376.1:5475366-5545358 GCF_000951035.1 Colobus angolensis palliatus | reverse complement strand
TCACCATCACCATCATCACAAACCACCATCACACACCACAACCATCATCACACACCATCATCACCATCACTATCATCACACCACCATTATCACACCACCACCATCATCACACATCATCACCATCACTATCATCACACCACCATCATTATCACACCACCACCATCATCATCACCATCACCATCACCATCACCATCACACACCACCATCATCACCATCATCATCACCACCACAATCATCACACCACCACCACCATTATCATCACAACACCAGCATCATCATCACCATCACCATCATTACACCACCACCATCACCACACCACACCACCATAATCATCATCACCATCACCATCATCATCACCATCACCACATCACCATCCTCACCATCACCATCATCACACCATCACCATCACCATCACCACCACAATCATCATAGCACCATCATTACCCTCACTATCAGCATCATCATACCACCACCACCATCATTACCATCACCATCATCACACCACCACCATCATTACCATCACCACCATTATACCACCCCCACCATCATTACCATCACCATCATCACATCACCACCACCATCATACCATCACTATAATTACCACCACCATTATCACATCACCACCATTATCATCACCATCATCAACATCATACCACCACCATCATCATCACATCCTCTTCCTTGATGTCTTATCTCCATGACGTGTACACTGGATGTAGAATATAGTCTTGCTGGGTACTGTGAGAGCTTTATCCCAGTAGAAGGAATGAAGACTAGCTCTTGATAAGCTGAAAATCCCTTAATAGCTTACATTCTAAATACACATATTCATTGTACCAGGGGTTTCTAACTTTGCTTTGATGATATCCTAGTGTCACTATCTCAAAACCAAGTTAATTTTGGATTTTAGTATTTTGAATTGGGAGGAGTGGGAACGTGTATTATTATAACCAACACTGATATGCTGTTGAATTCCAAAAGAATATTTTATTTCTTTTTATTTTTTCTAGAGACAGGGTCTTGCTGTGTCACCCAGGTTGGGGTGCAGTAGCAGGACCATAGCTCACTACAGGCTGCAACTCCTGGGCTCAAGTGATTCTCCTGCTTCAACTTCCCAAGTAGCTGGGACTACAGAGGTGTGCCACCATTTCCAGCTAATTTTTCTATTTTTTATTTTGTGGAGATGGGGTCTTGCTATGTTGCCCAGGCTGGCCTTGAACTCCTGCCTTCAAGCAATCCTCTCACCTTGGCCTCCCAAAGTGCTGGGATTATAGGCATGAGTTACTGTGCCCAGCCCCAGAAGGTTTTAAAGTCCTAACTGACAAAATATTGGTAGGGGTCTATGTGAGAAGCAGGCATATCTACAAACCTGAGCTCCAACAGGGTCTTTCATCATGGTTTCATTAAAAATTACCTCCTGGCAGGAGACCAGTTGAGTTTCTGAACCGCGATGACCAGGCCTAAGGTGCTGGCTTTTCAGAGAACTGTCCCCCTACTCTCCAGGTGCCAGCTGGGCTCCCACCACCTCCAGGAGAACTTTTGTAAGAACACAGGGCCCATGAGTCACTCCCTCCTCTGGTTTCCTATGACACAGCAAATGAGGGTCACTTGCTCAGCACTTCCGATATACCATGCACTATGCTAGATGCACCGCATGGATCGTTTCCTACTTTTACAACTCTTTGAGCCAGGCAGTATTGTTATTCCCATTTTCCAGATGGGAACACTGAGTCTTGATGAGGTCAGTAGTACAGATACAGATGGCTAGAAAGTCAGTGAAGGAGCTGACTAGATTTCTGTTTTTCCCTTCCTCCCTCCACCCCTCGTATCCTGCTCATAAACCCAATGGTGGGTAAGTGAATAATGTCAAGACTTAGGTGAAACTGACTTGGTTACGTCTCTCTTTGCACAGACACCACACTGCCTTCTGTGTCAGGTGTGAGCCCCTGAACTCTCCCTAGGGTCTGAAGGCTAAGGTATGTGGCCAGAAGCTTCTACACAGGCTTGTAGAAGCTTGTAGAAGCTATCCCAGAGTGTAGAGACCATGTTGGTCTCATGTGCATGAGAGCACACGCATGTGACTTTCACCTTCAAGCACCTCCCAGAGAGTAAGTGAGAGAGAGGACCGGGTGCATAGCAAGCATTTGGTCAGAGCAGGATGATGGGGTGGGAAGAAAGGCTCAAGTCCCACCTACACATCAGCTGTGTGCCCCTGGGTAGGGCCTTCACTTGAGGAACCTCAGTTTGCAAGTCTGCAAAGTGGAGCTAATGATCCTTGTCCTGACTTCCTCCTGGGCTTGTTGATAAGGCTCCTTGCGTTTTGGAATCTTTAAAGTGCTTGGAAAAGGTAGGGAGTCCATCTAATTAAGAAGGAGGAGAAACAAAAGCCACCAGAGGAATCAGGTTTCTGGTATTCAATTTAATCCAATTCATGGGAAAACAACCGAAGGGTGCCCCATCCTTTGCCACCCCTAATGAGGAAACAATCCAGTCCTCTCACAGATGGAGTCGTTCATCTCTGCAGTAAAAAGCTAATGCTTAGTCTAGCTTTATTCATCCTTTTTGGCACATAGGGTATATACAATATGGCTCCATGGAGCCAACCAGGAGCCTCTGCCTGGTGGAATGATCTGTGTGCCAGGCTGGAAGAGACAGACACTCTAACTGTTTGACCAACAAATGTATAGAAAATAGTGGCCAGTAAGTAGCAATTACGTAATAATCTTATCCAAAGAAAATGTGGGCTCAAATTAAGATGATTTCACCGGGAAAACATTAAGGTATACAAAGAGTTCTTAATAAATAGAAATAAATAGTGCAGGGTTTGCGCCATGGTGATTTTCGATGGTTATCTGCCCTCGCCGCTGCTGCTTCGGCTGCATCTTCTGCGGGGCTCAGCGCAGCATTTTGCTCTACAAAAACAACTAGCTCCTTTCCAGCCAATGATTACTTGTAATTATGCTTTCCCCTGCTATTATTCTAATAGACCTGTCATGTTGCTCGGAGGACTCTGGCATTTGGAATATACGACGGCTTTTATGGATGGACTGCTGGAACACTTAATATAGCTCTATTTTTGAATTATCAAGTTCTATCCTTTTGAAGTCTGTGTTAGTGGAACTCCTATTTATGAGATGTGCTGTGCTTAAAGGTTTGCTATTGATGAAGAGGTCCAACAGAGCCTTTATCATAAGTACGGCAGCATTCTCCCTGAGAGATAAATAGCCGTGCTAAAAGGTATGCTGTGTACCTAGGCTGCAAATTACTAGCCAAGTACCTCATAACAGTATACTTCAAAAATACCTTTATGCTTCTTGTTTGTTCTCTTTTCCATAGAGATGAATGACATTTCTTAAAACACAGAGGGGTGGAAGTGCGTTGGTCATTGCTGGTCATCGACATTAATTGGGTTTGAGGAACATGTTTGTTCTGGCACAGGGTGTCTGAGTAGATGCACGAACGTGGCTTACATATCCTTGTGCTTGCTGTTGTGAGAATTTGCGTTTCTTTGTGTTCCTTTAACCTAAAGGTGGACTAGGTCGGATTCAAGCACTCTTTGGATGGGAAAGAGGGTTTATGAAAACGCATTAATTCAGGCAGTGGTTCCTGCTCTGGAGAATTCGAAGAGCACCGTTGGGGGCAGAGCAAGGGCCTGGAGGTTTAGGCTGGTGTGGGCAAAAAGTGGGTGCAATGTTCTCCATCCAGCAGACAGAGGTCTTAGAAAGGGGAGGCCTGATATAGAAGCTGGCATGAAGAGTTGTCCTCAAAGCTCTGATTATCTGGGCAATTTGACAGACACTAGGTCGGGTCGGAGTTTTCTTTAGCAGCTCAACCAGCTTGTTCTTTTGTGGGCCCAAAGGTGGAGGCCCTTTTGGACAGTACAAGCACTGGTTTTGGCCCTGGGCAGCAATCATATGGAAAGACACATTGTGTGGTTGGATTGTGAGCAGGAATTTGGGGGAAATGTGTGGCTCCCTTATGTTATACAGAATTGTATTCGAGAGACTCCAAGCTGCTAACAAGCATTCCAGAAGCAGACATAACTCCCTTGGCAGCCAACATTGCAAACACATATGCGGGACTATGGAGCAGCTTTTGACTAGGTGGCAAAAATTTATATCCATTCCCCAAAGAAGCTAGGCTGTTGCTCCAGAGTGTTCGCCTGGTGTTTTTCATTTGGAACTTTCATGCATCAGAACCTCGACTACACACTCCCTGTCTAATTCATCTTCACCCATATATTTTACCATTACAGATAGCCTTCCCCCTAAGCTTGTCTATTTACTAGCTGGTGTGACAGATGACAGCAACTCTGAGCCGTGCTAGATGGCATTTGTATGGCTCTGGTGCCAGAAGCATTCTAAGCGCCGGTGTTGCATATTTATTGATCTTCATATTCCCAATAATCTGATGCCCGTCACATTTGACAACATTATGTGGAGAGGTCAGCTAGATGGGGCTAATGAAACTGTTGCCAAGATGGATGTTGTTTTCCACAACATTACCCTTGCAAATAGCTGTCAGTGGGGTATTTCACTGTCGGGCTAGGCGTTTGAGAACACTTTTTTTTTTTTTTTAATAGTTGACGTTAACATTAAACAAAACCCGAAGCTATTAAATCTTAGTATTTATATACAATAGAAAACATGGAAGCCCTGGCATCTTTCCAAATGAAAATCTTATTAACAGACATGGTGCTTGTGGCAAAGTCCTCAGCAATTGGAGATTGGCTTGGCTGCCTGAAACGTTTGACGGATTAGCCTGAGATGATATGAAGGACCAAATGGGAAACGGCTAAAGTCTGCAGGATTATACCGGCAAATAGGCTTGCTGCAGTTCAGAGGAAGGAGGCACTTGTATGACTGTTTCCAAGTGCCCATGCTGCTGTGAGCAGCCAGCACAAAATGCACTTGGTTTAGATAAAGATTTACAAGAAAAGAGAAAAGAAGGAAGGAAGAAACGAAAGAAAGAGGGAGGGAAGGAAAGAAGGGAGACAGAAAGAGAGGATTTGCAAAGAGGACCTAATATAATGAAATGCTTCCCACGAATTAATGACACTGGAAATGTGTTGGGAGCAGTAATGAAAATGATAAAGACAGATTTCCTGCACCTGAATCCAGAGCCCTGCAAAAGCCCTGCAAAGGGGCATTTAGGGGCTCTGCCCACTGTCTGTCCTGACGGTTACCATGTTGAACAGTGATCCTCATGGCTCTTTCTCGTGAATCTGTGCCGGTTTAATTCTAGGTGGATATTTAATTGGTGAAAATTCATCAAGTAGTTGTAAGCACCTGCCCGCCAATGCAATTTTTGAGAACTTTGTTGCATATCTTAATAGGACCACTGAGGATTTTGAATTCTTTAAGAAAAGCATAGTAAATCTTCAGTCTGAAATGCAGTATTTCACAAAGCCATGTCATAGCAATGTTCTTCTTCCAACTCTACCGTTAAGCAGATACAAACAAGAGTACTTAATAGAATTAATAATACTTGGCTACTGGCTCATCCAGAACTTTCTCAACAATGAACTCATTTTTCCAGTGCTAGCATTTAGGAGCATTAACTCACCACACTGCTGATGGTGGCAAACATTGAAGAACTTCTCAACTTGTTTATTTCATGGGGTGGAAGGAAGAATGTTGGAGAAGAGACGATTAACTATTGTGCCTTTTTCTTTAGTGGATCTCAGTGCCTCTTCCCATTACGTCCTTTTTCAGGTCATGCCTTTTGCATTGTGTCAGATGAAGAAGTAGAAAAGAATTGTTGAGTTCAAGAGCAGTGAAGTTCAGTGCTGGGTAGATGCTTGTGTTTTTTTTCAGATGGAAAGCTTGTTTTTCTTTCATCCTCCACCTCCTCCACCCTCATGGAATATGTATATATATGAATATATATATGTATATATATACATATATACACACACATATATATATACACACAGTTAATAAGTACGCTCTCTTTTTGGTGAATACCTAAAAGTAATAAGGGAAACAAAGTCAAGCAAAGGTGGAAGTCAACTCTAAGTAAGGCAGAGTGGTAAGCATCCTGCCTACAACTTAAAAGACAGAATTCTCATGAAAGAAAAACACTATCAAAAAGTAATGTGTGAGAGACGCAAGTGAAGCTACCCTAGGTAGCTTTAATTTAGGCACGAGCAAATTAAATGGATAGTAGTTGCTATAGTAACTAGTAGAAAATATGGTGTTTATGTTGCTATTGAGATATCTTGTACTTTCCCAAAATGAGGGGAAAAAAAGACTTCCAGGAGCATGCCAACACTACATGAAGGGAACCCTTCTCATCAACATTTTACTTCCCCCATTTTAGTGTTTATTTATAATAAAATGAGTATCTACAATTAAGTACAGCTCGTGTGGGTTGGCTTGCTGCTGTTATTAATGTTTTTCCTAACTGAGACATCCCTTTAAAAGCCTTGTCCCTGTAGCACAGCTGAGGGCACCCTGGCCACCATCTTGGATGGTTTCCAGGAGAATTCTGGGATTCCACATGGCATGCTGTGAGGTTTAGACCAACCTGAGTCTGTTGAAGTTAGACCTAAAGACCAAGAATGCTAGAGGATTCAGGGCAGAACAGATGCGGTGAGAGGTTGTGATTTTATGCATTTATGATGTGTTTGGTAGTTAACACAATTTTGAAACATGTTTGAAGTTCTTTTCTGGAGATAGTTAAGATGTTTCAAAGGGGGCTTGTGGTGAAATGCAGTTGTCTCACATGTAAGCTGCAGCAGATGGAGAGGCAGTGGGGAACGTAGGGGAGTGGGGAGGTGCCATTTTGCTGCGTGTGTTTGGCTGGTGGACTCAGATAACTCAGGTCCCAATTTGGGTTTAGAGGCCTGAGAGCTAATTCAATTGCAATTCACCCAGTAGTTGCTCTGACTTTTCAGAGCTATAGAACACCAATTTCAAAGCTAGGTTGGGAAAGCTGAGGGTGCTTCCAGTGCATTCAAATTCTTAAAGCAAAACTGATATATATTAATTTAATTTAAAAATGTATGTCAAATAAATTCTAAAAGGCAAACAAAAATTGTATGTCAATCAGGCTTTCTGGCATTTGAGATGGAAAAGGGGATTCTTCAGACCTGGAATGCAGAGGTAGGGTTCACTATGCCTAAGCCATGGGAGTCATGGAAACAAAGCCTGAACGCACTGAGACGTCTTGCTTCTGCACACGCTTTTCTTAGCACACATCCATATGCAGTTCTCTGTTTACAATGCATCATGGAATAGAGGAGCAAGTATTGCTTTAGGGCTAGAAAACCTGAGTTCTAGTCCCAATTCTGCCATTTCCTAGGACCGTGGCCTAAGGGAAGCAGTCCATTACTATTTCCCATTTGGGACACGCCCCTCATAATAGCCACCTGATCAGCTGGGGCTGGATTAAGCCAAGGCACAACACTGGGGTGACATATCTGGGGAGCTCCACCTCTCCACAGCTGTTCTTTAATCCCTACTCCTGCTTTGGCTATTCCTGGCTGTGGGTGAGTCATTTGATTTCTTTGGCCTTAGCTTTCTCATCTGCAAAGTGGTATCATTGGCCCTGCCAGCCTCGGAGGCCCCTGCTGCTCCTCACATTCTGCGATCATATGGCATGTGCTTTTCCAGGTTCCTCAATGCTTTCCCTTACAGAACGTGTGCAGAGACCTCTTCACTCTTCATGGTTAAAATGCCTCTTCTTTTCCTGGATTTAAAGAGCTGCTCAAATGAAAAGTTGCCTTGCAATGAAGTTATGTCTATACTATAGACATGGCTTCTGGAGCTGGACAAAGCAGAAGGAATCATCAATTTGAGCGCTTTGCTTTTAGGCTAAAAATGTTCCCACTTTATAAATGAAAAGTTGGATTTTTTTCCCCCAGAGTTTGTGACCAATGCAAGGCCTTATGGCCCTTGGTATTTTGATGGCCTCTATCGGCTATAGTTTATACTCCAAGAGGATTCACAAGAAGGAGGGAGGCCCAAGGAAAAATGTTTAAAGGGTGAGGCCAGTGAATCTTTACTCAATTACTGTTGCAACAAACGCTGCATCACTGGAGGAACAGATGATGAGACAAGAACAGACAGGAGGTGGGAAGGAGGAGGAGGAGTGGGAGGGGGAGGAGAAGAGGGTGAGGGAGAGGGAGTGGGAGAAGGGTCGAATTGCCTGAAGAGCAGTATTTAGTCACCTGGTCCATAATTCCAATCCCTCTCCGAAGCCTCAGGACGTGAGATGCTTCAGCACCTCATCCAGGCGAAACTCATTAGACTGTGAAGTAAGGCAAGTAAGAATCAATTTTTTGTCTAGCCTCAGAAATTCTTTGGAATAATATGTCAAGATGGTTATCTTCTCTGTTGCAACTGGCTTGAAAAGATCAGAATTTCTATAGATATTTATGAGATTTCCATGAACCACCTGGCTTTCTACACGCGAGCGTGATTACACAGGTGCCTGGAGAATGTATAGGCGGCCGCACACATTTATTTTTACAGAGGGTAATTATTACGGTCTCTCCTCCCAGAAATGAGCCTTTTGTTTTATGTTTTCAGCAAGAACTTGTGAAATATTAAGATATTTTACTGCCTTAATGTTCTGAATTGTTTGCCTCTCCATTTTGCAATCTAAAACTCATTAACAGTTGAACAATTTAATCAGAATGAATCAAATTGTGAAATGGATACATGGGCAGGTCCCATAGCCATAAAGCATGGCTGAAACTTTTCTGAGCAGCTTAATAAAACTTAGAAGGCAGCAGGAAATAAATGATGATCCTGGACAATATCAGGGTAAACAGAACCTGGAGCCATGAACCTGGTAATTGTTCTTCCTCACTCAGCACATTTGCCAGGGCTTGGTCTTAATTCATAGGATGGACCAATGAATAGAGGGATTTAAGTTGCCAGCCTTTCTGTAAAAGATTTCTGTTTATAACGGGCATGATCTGGGGAGCCAAGGGAACGTCCATACATTGACCCTGACTTTAATTCCAGGAGTGTTCTTTCATTACAAAGAGACCCCAGGGAGGCTGAGGGGGGCAGGGCTTTGGCACTTGTTTTTAGGAAAGACTTCAATTTCAAGCATGACCTTGTCATTGTACTTTAAAAATATTATCTATTGCAGAATTCTGTTTGCAGAGGCAGCTATGGGTGTTTTGTGGAAGTGGGTTCTTGTTTTATTTGAATTGTACCCACATCATATACTCTGAAATGTCTGGCAGAGTCAGTGTATTATGCATTTGGGTTCAAGGCCATCAGCAGGGTGACCAACTTGACCTGGATCGTCCAGGGCTTTCCCTGTTAAGCATCAAAAGTCCTGATCCTGGGGGCCCACTGAACCTCAGGGAAATTGGGATGGTGGCCTGAGAAAAGCCCCATGCCAAGATATTTCCCAGCCTCAGTGCCTGAAATCACTCTCCCTCTCAATGCCAGAATTTTGCTTACAACTTTGTAAGCAGATTTATATCATACCCATAATAATAATAATCCAGAATTATTATACATTTCCTTGTTCATAATTTTTATCCCATCTTCTTCTGAGGATGAATTGAAGTATCTCTTTGGGATTCCAGTATATGCCTGGGTATTTGAGGTTTCCCCATATCTATATTGTCAGTGAGATCTTAATTTTTAATTTCTTAATATTATAAATTCAAATTGCACCCCCATACCATGCCTGTTTTATTTTTGTAATTTCCACCAGCAATCCACCGTTCCTGTCCTGCACAGGCTTAGGTGGCTCCAGAACAAGGCACTCCAGAACAAGACACCACAGTCTTGTCACTTTGGTTTCTTTCTCATGATTAAGGTTTTGCCTCCACCATTGTGCAGACAGACATGGGCTTTTCATGGGTTTTTCAGATAGACGTGGGCTTTTACACATCCATTCTTACTCTTTTGACTGGTCAGTGAGATGAATCCTGACTCCACCACCTCCTAACTCTGTCTCAGAGGGCAAATGCTGCCCCGCGTTAGGCCTCACTTTTCTCATCGGTGAAGTGGAGATGGTCAGACTGACGCTGGAGGGTTGCCATATAGATGGCAAATAGGTAGGTACAACCCACAAGGGTTAAGTGCTTTGGTGCTGGAGAGCAAGCCCGCTGACATTGACCTGGCCAAGTTGGCCTGGGTGCTGTGAGTGGTGTGGGTTGGCAGGTGCCCATCAGCTACTGATCTGAACATGCTGATTCTAGTGTAAGCACAGACTCTTTCTGTGATTTCCATGGGAAACTCATGGCCCACGGCCAGAGAAAGGGTCAACTCACTTCTTTATGAATGATTGCTGGACTTGCAGAATGTTTCAAATTCAAAGTCACCTTGATTGTTGTATAAAAGTTTGCATATATAATAATTTCTTAGTTCCCTTACCTGAGATTTTGGTCTACATGGGTTTACTTCTAAAAATTTTTTCTAGTTAATCTCTACATTGAATTAAAGTGAAATACATTATTTCTGTTTGTTTAGTGGCTACTCTTAACATTTTAATGTGCATACTTAAATTAACAAATAAAGTTTCTTTATCCTTCTTCTAAATAATGGAAGGCCATTAGAACATTACCTATCAACCAGCAGTAACAATTAACATTTGGTAACGTGATTTCATCTATCCCTCTCATTACTACTGTTATTACTGTTGCTGTTGTTATTATGGGATATTTTATAGCAAATCTCAGAGATCATGTCATTTCACCTAGAAATATTTGGCTAACAAGAACTTTTTCCCTGTTAATATAATCACTATACCGTTATCACAGTAAACAAAATTAATAATAATGTTTTAATATGATCTCCTGTCCCCTGTATATTTAAATTTTCCTAGTTGTCTCAAAATTTCTTTTTACAGATGTTCTGTTTGAATAAGTACCCAAATAAGTTTCACATATCACATCTGATATTTTCTTAACCACATTCCACCCTTCCCCCATTTTAAAAAAGCCATTTGTATTTTGAAGAAAATGTAACGTGCCCAATGGTCCACATTTTGCTGGTTGCTTCTATTTGGTGTCCTCTAGCTTATTCTTCTATTTCCTGAGGTATTGTGCACTAGCATTTAAATTCAGTAATTATTTTAAATTCAGGACTTTCTGGGTAATAACACTTTGGAGATATTGCCATTCACTGAATGCATCACACTGAGAAGCACAGAAATGTCTGCTGTCCTGCTTTATTGATTGATCAACATTCAGGTGGTATCAGCTGAATCTCTCATTTAGGAAGTCAAAACTTTCATTTAATGCTTATTTACTGTAAAATACATTACATTACATTACATAAAACTTACCATTGTAACCCTTTTTAAGTGGTTTTAAGCATACTCACAATGTTGCAACCATCACCACCATCCATCTCCAGAACGTTTTCATTATTCCTGCTGTGGTTTGAATGTGTCCCCTTCAAGGTTCAGGCTCCACCTCTTAATACTGCCAATGTGACAGTATTAAGAGGTGGAGCCTTTAAGAGGTGATTAGGTCATTAGAGCTCCCCCTTCCTGAGGGGGACTTAGGCCCACATAAAACAGGTCTCACTGTGAGCTTGCTTGCTCTTCTGCCTTCCGCTGTGTGAGGTCACGGTGTCCCTGCCCTCTGGAGGATGCGGCAACAGGGGGCCATCTTGGAAGCAGAGAGCAGCCCCCACCAGACAACCAGACCTGCTGGTGCCTTGATCTTGGCTTCCCAGTCTCTAGAACTATGAGAGAATAAATTTCTGTTATTTATAAATTTCCCAGTCTCAAGAATTTTGCTATAGCATAATGGACTAAGGCAATCCCTAACTGAAACTCTGTACCTATTAAACAACTCATTATTCCCTCCTCCCCCCAGCCCCTGGCAACCACAATTCTGTCTCTATAAATTTGACTACTCCAGGTACCTCATATGAGTGGGATCATGCAGTATTTGTCCTTTTTCTGTTGGCTTATTTCACTTAGCATAATGTCTGTAAGGCTTATCCATGTTGTTGCATATGACAGAATTTCCTCATTTTTTAAAGCTGAATCACATTCCATTTTATGTATGTACCACGTTTTATCCATTGATCTGTTGATGGGCACTTGGCTTGCTTCTACCGTTTGGCTATTGTGATTACTGCTGCTATCAACATGTGTGTACTCACTTAATGCTTTTATCGTTCACTTATGATATTTGTTTAGATCTATTAGTTCATTATGGGTTACAAAATGGTGATTTTCTAATATTTTCTCTTTACCAGTGTTCAGGATAATGAAGTGATGGATCAGTAGTCCACAAAGGTGACCTATTTTTTTTTAACCAATTTTTTTTTTTTTTAATAGCTCTTCAGTTTGGCTCCTGTATCCTTTGATACAATTCCAGTAGCCTTTTATCACTACTTTGCTTTCTGGCAGCAAAAGATGTACCAGGCTAATATTGTACATTTTCTACCCATCCCTCATATCCATCATTTCCTCAGTAAGACCTGGTTTCTTTGGGATGGTATTTAGAGACTATATATGGGTACTTGGTGTGCTCATTACTAGGGGATTGTCATTGTTTCTAGGATTTTAAGTAAACAGAGCTAAAATATGTATTTTTTAAAAGATAAATTATGAAGTCATACTGATATTGTAAATTGAACTGTAGAGTCACTGTGTTTTTACTTCTTTGATTCTATATTGTATCTTTTTTATGATGAAAATCTTGATTCTTTTAGATTAATGTAATTATTTATTTTATTCTAGACTATATTACTAGTGGCTTCAAAATCACCTTAGCAATGTTTATGTGATAAATAAGCTATTGAAAACAGTTTAAGACTTCTTTTCAGTTCTTTTTGTCCTCAAATTATACCTCATTAGGGATACACAGTCAAAACACAGTGCTTTAAAGTCAATTAAATTGCTTTGTATGTCTACACCACCAATTTGATAGGTAGTTAGGTTCATTTGTTTCAGTGTTTTTTCAATTTTTAGGATTTCTTAAAAAGATTTTTTTAAAGCTTGAAAAAATTGCTAATAATTCCAAACTAAAAAATAAAACCCAAAACCCCAAACCATATAATAGGGTCCATCTACAGAAATCTTGCTTCCATCTTTTTTTCGTCTCTATTTCATTTCTTACTTCCTTCTATTTGTAATCATTTTCATTAGTTTTTGGTTTACCCTCCCATTATTTCTTTTTGGAAATATAAGCGAGCAAGCGCGCATACACACACATGCGCACACACTCTGTCTTTTCTTAGACAAAAGATAACATACTTTTTAGTGTGCATGATACTGCATTGTGATATCACTCTAAGTGTTGGATATTTGAGTCATTTGTACCATTTAGCTATTATAATAAATGCTGAAATCAATAGTCTTGTGCTTACACAGCTTTGTATTTTTTTCTCATGTATCCTTGGGATAGATTCTGAGAAATGGGATTGCTGGGTAAATGGTAAATGCAGAGCGAATTTGTTAGATAGCGCCAGTCCCCCTCTACAGGGATTGTCTCATTTCACACCCCCAACCCCATTAATGTTTGAGTTGCCTGTTTGCCCACAGCATCATCAACAGAGTGTACTGAGGCACTGCCTTAGCTACTGGAACAGTTAAAATATTGTTTTCTTATAAGATTCCCATACCATGTGGATAGTACAAATTTGAACACCTCACTTATGTATGCTTGGGATTTTGATTTCTCAGTGGATGGAAGAAATTCCCCCACCACCCAGAGTCTCATCAAATAGCATTATTTCTTTGTTGCTTCCTAAGGTGGGAATTTTCTAGTCCCATTTTGATGGACGGGTAGCCTTATTAGGGCTCCCCTGTTGTGTTGTGTCTTTTCTTTTTTTTTTGAGACTGGGTTTCATGCTTATCGCCCAGGCTAGAGTGCAATAGCAGGATCTCAGCTCACTGCAACCTCTACCTCCTGGGCTCAAGCGATTCTCCTTCCTCAGCCTGCTGAGCAGCTGGGACTACAGGCATGCACCACTGTGCCCAGCTAATTTGTGTATTTTTTTGTAGAGATGGGGTTTTACCACGTTGCCCAGGCTGGTCTTGAACTCCTGAGCCCAAGTGAACTGCCCACCTCGGCCTCCCAAAGTGCTAGAATTACAGGCGTGAGCCACTGCGCCTGGCCATATTATGCTGTGTTTTAGTCCAGGATTCATTTTCAGTGCAGGCCAAGGCCCAGACTCCTGCCCTCATCTGGGTATTCTGCCCTCAGCCCTGAGCTGTGGAGCTTATGTCTGGATCCAATACCCTCTTGGGTCACAAGCTGTCTGCTTCTGTGTTTGCCATTCTCGTTTTAAGTGACCTCTTCAGTCTCAGCACCTGGAGATTTCTTTTTCTTTCTTTAGAGTGTATCTGTGTATTACATTTTTCGGGAGGCTGCATTTTACCCAGCATTTCTAAGTATAATGAGTGGGAGAGAGTTCAGAATCTTCTTGTCTTCTTGTTGCTGGAAGAAATGTGATCCAGATTTACAAAAATTACATCAACAGGGGGAAGTAAAATGGGAATTGACAGTGATTATTTGGTATGCAAAAGTTTCCTTTAAGGAAGGACTTCTAGAGTGTCGAAACAAAATGTTTACCTTTAACCAAAATTGAGCCTATAAGTATTGCACAGAATGGGATCTGATTGTTTTGTGAAGGGGCTGTCTTGGACTTGGTTGTAAGAAGTCTGGGCCATGGGCTCACAAATTTCTGCATTGCAGTCTGAGGAGAGAAAAGCCAATCACTAAATTATCCTTTTGGCCTTATTCCAAAGTTCAAACTCCAAACACACCACAAAACATACTGTATAAGATAGTCCTCTGGGAGGACTAGATTGTGAAAAGAAACCAGGATTATCCCTAATGGGATAATTACGAAAAAAATCCTTTAGTCAATACTGCTTAATTTCCTTTAAAATTCCTAGTTGCCTTATTAACAACATAATCGGTGCCTTCTGATAATTTCTAACATGACCTAGAGTTGACCTTTCCCCTTTCAAATGTGTTCAGGGCTGAGCATGGTGGCTCATGCCAGTAATCCCAACACCTTGTGAGGCTGAGTTGGGAGGATCCCTTGAGGCCAGGAGTTCGAGACCAGGTTGGGCAACTTAACAAGACCTCATCTCTCCAAAACAAACAAAAAAAGGAATAAAAAGTCTACAGACTTGCCTTGCTTTTCCAGTTTGATTTGACTCTCTACTGGGATTGTACATTTTCCCTTTCTTTTGTGGTTAAGTTTGTGTGGTTTTCTCTGGTTTTATCTTCTAAAACCCTAGCTATTCTAAGTGTTGGACTCTGTTGGCTGTGGTTTTGTGCCAGAAATCACTTTAGATTGGAATCAGCCCAAATAGTAGAGAATGGAATATAATGTTGAGGTTTGCTATGGTATGAGATTAGCTCAGCTGAAACAATGAGAATGGCAGCTCACTGATGATTCATTTTATAAACAGGGAACAAATTTTGGTGTTACCTGCTGCTTTGTCCCCCTTAACTACCAGCTTGTACCCTCTTAGGTGTGGAACTTTTAAACCTGGCTTTAGAAGAAGGGTTTTTGTAAATCACCTGTAGCCTGGACAATTCCTAATTGGTCTTCCCTGCTCTGATTTCTCCCATTTTTACAACATCCTAAATGAACAGGCCAAAACGAAAACTCTACCTTTTCTAAACAAAGACCTGTTATATCACTTTCCTGCGTAAAACTCTTTGGTGAGTCCCCTGAAGAGTCAAGTTGAATTACCTAACCTGGCATTCAAGGCCTCTGAACAGGGCCTGACCACTCTCTCCTCTTCCATCTCCCACTCCCCAACCCTAGCTTGCAGCCCACATTCTTTCATTCCTCCCAGCCTTGGCCTGTGACTCTTCTCTGGGCCTGTGACAACCTTCCCCTCAGAGGCCATGCAATTAAGCCTTAACGTGTGAGACCACATGGGGACCAAGAACAGCTGTGCCAGGACTCTTGGTTTACTGGTTTTGAGCTTTACCCTGTGATGACTCTGTGACTTGACGTCTCATTTGTACAGACTTGCTTAGTTTTTTCAGCTTGACTTGACCCTCTGCTGGGATCGGACCTTTCTTCCCTTTTTTGCTGTTATGGTTAAGTTGGTTAAGTTTATGTGTTAACTTGACTGAATACGGGGTTCCCAGATATTTGGCTAAACATTGTTTCTGGGTGAGATTTGCATTTGCACTGGTGGACTTGATAAAGGACATGACCCTCCTTGATGTGGTAGGGCATCCTCCAATCCACTGAGGGGATGAATAAACAAAAGGTGAAGGGAGAATTTGTCCTTTCTTCCTGTTTGAGTGGAGGCCTTGGTCTTTCACCTTCAGAATAGGATTTACACCATCACCTCCTCTGGTTCTCAGGCCTTTGGTTGCGGACTGAACTACATTACTGGCTTACCTGGGTCTTCAACTTGCAGATGATAGGTTGTGGGACAGTCTCTAGGAGCCAATCTTCATAATAAATCCCTTTCTACACAGCTGTATAGAGTTGGCTTTGTGTATCCATGGGTTCCCTGTTCGTGGATTCAACCAACTATCCAACTGAAAATATATTTGTGGGATGGGGAACCCGAGGATAGGGAGAATAGGAGGGCGGTTTCTTCCATGCTGTTCTTGTGATAGATAGTAAGGGAGTTCTCTTGAGATCCGAGGATTTAAAAGTAGCAGTTTCCCCTGCATGGGCTTTCTTTCCTGCCACCCAGTGAAGAAGATTCTTGCTTCCCCTTTGCCTTCTGCCATGACTGAGTTTCCTGAAGCCTCCCCAGCTATGTGGAACTGTGAGTCAATTAAACCTCTTTCTTCTTCTTCTTCTTTTTTTAAATATAAATTACCCATGTCAGGTAGTATCTTTATAGCAGTGTGAAAATGAACTAATACACTGTGGGGCTTGAGCATCTGTAGATTTTGGAGTCTGAGGGGAGTCCTGAAACCAATCCTTGAGGATACTGAGGGACAACTGTACATCCTGCTGGTTCTGTTTCTCTGGAGAATCCTAATACATCTCCTAGAAAATTCCTACCTGCCTTTTGCTGCTCTGGCTCCCAGAGCACGTCCTCCAATTCGCTTATGTCCAAGCATTTGGCACATGGAATTGTGAACATTCTCTAATTTCTGCCTGGTAGACATTTCAAAGGAGGTATTCTGCCTAATAAGAGCAAATTGATTGGTGACAAGAACCAATGAAAGAATAAATTCAGACAGGATGTTTTCAGTGAGGTATCATTTTGCCTGGAAGAAGTGGACCAGAGGATCTCTGGGGCCCCCTCTAGCTGTGCGATGGAAGGAGGCAGATTTTACCCTATCAGCCAGTTTATTATGTGCACTCTGCTATGAAAGTTAGGCTAGTCTCCTAGACTAAAAGTATCAGAGGGCCAGAGACTGGAACCTCTCAGTATTCCACAAGGGGCATTGTTCCTGTTAGAGAAGATACTGAGTGATGAATAAATTGATGAGAATATGTGAACGAACAAAGGAAAATTCATTGCCATGATAAAAACAAATAACCTATGGAAATTTCTGGAAAGGATTGAAGGACCTGTATGAACATGATGGGCCATGCAAGATTATTTCATTATTAGGAAAGAGGTCGAGCTGAGCCATGTCTACAGAAGAGATAACTGTAGGCTGAGTGAAAAGAGAAATGGAGTTAAGGGGTCTGGGCTCTGCTACATTGTGACCTTAGGTCATCCGTGTCTGACGGTATAGCCGACCATCTCTCTGCCCATCCATCTACCTAAACATTTATCTATCTGCCCAATCATCCATCTATCCTTCTATCAATAAATCTGTCCATCCATCCATCCAAACAGCTATCCATCTGTCTCTTCATCCATCTATCCATTTGTCCATTCATCTATCTGTTCATCTGCCTCTCCATGCATCCATTCCATCCAAACACCTGTTCATCTATCCATCCTTACCAAACACCCACAGTATACTAGGGATTAGAAATCCAAATATGACAAAGACACAGTCTCTACCTCCATGGAACTCAGTGTGTCAAGGGAAGATTTTCATACAAACAATTACTGTGTAATAAGATAATGACTCCAGAGAAGCACTTTGTCCACCGTGCTGTGCGTGAGAACACTTACATTTGCCTAGAGTCAGGAAAGGCTTCCCAGAGGCTGTGGTGTTTGTGCCCAGACCTGAGTGAGGAGGATCTTCATTACCTTGGTCTTCAAGTTCTGTTTTACCTGTGCACGGCAGGCATGGGGCCAAATGACATCCATCCAAAGATTTCCGTGATTTCATGAATGGCAGATGCGGATTTCATACTGGGCACCAACAAGACCTATGGAGGGCTTCTGGGGGAGACAGAGCTAGTTAAACACTAGGCTGGGCTTGGGACACCCCACCTTTGAGGGACCTGCATACTATGTGCAAGAACACGCTCTAGCCCTTGGGTAGTTAGTTGGAGGAAAAGCTCCACTGCCCTCAGTAGCTTGTTTCCTGGAACAAGGCTAGAAGTGGGCTTTCCAGGCTTGTTCAGGGCCCAGGCCCATTGTCTACAGTGTGACAGGAACCCCATGAATTTTAATAGCCTCCATTCAGAGTGATTAAAACCTTAATGAAATTTAATTATCTTGATGTTAAGCGTTTTGTGTTAAGTTATTGCATTCTGACCAGTCATTGTTCCCTGCAAGCTCAGGGCCACTAACCCTACCTCTACCTTAATGGAAAGGAAAGTTGAATATATTTAAATGAAATTTCCCCCAAAGTAATTGCCTTCAATGAAACACCAAGTAGGCATCAGGATTGAATTTATAAATTGGGCCAGTTGCAGATGAGAGCTACCATATTTGGAATCGTTCTCATTAATCCAGGGTCTCCAGAAGGAGCGATGTGAAAGGCGCAGACTGTAAGTGACAGGTGTTTATGGCTCGCAATTGCATTAAACAGGCTTTTAAATGCAGGTTAGAGGCCTCTGTGAAATATAGAATATACCTTAAAACATGGCCTAAATTTTTTGCCATTTTGGACTTTGCATTACTTACCTACGGAATTAGTTGAGCTTTCGGTTAATCAACTGTCAGTGTAAATTGCAGTCAAGCGAAATGCTTATAAATACCAGTAAGCACAGTTTGCTTTGGCCTGTTGCTTTTTTTCCTTCTTCTTCCCCTGGGCCTTCCGAAGGCCTTCAGCTGATGGAGAGCTTTTAATTTCACATTTTGGCCCCCACCGCAGGTGATAAAGGTTTCCCCGCTGCTCTGGCTGGGGTCAGTTATCCGGCCTCCCCGTCAATCCCACTCCCCGTAATTACACACAAAGGGTGCCTGAGATCCACAGCTAATTTGCGGCCTCTGTTTAGCAGAATTTAATAGCAGGTATTACTGCTGCTGCGGTAATTAAGGACCTTTGTCAATAAGACGGAATGGATGGCCACACTTGGTTGTAATCAGTGGGCTCTCGAGAGCCAGAGGAGTAAAAGGGAGAGAAGCAATCCATTTTGTGAATAACACGGCCCTCCCTCCCACCCAGATCGGGCAATGGAATAATAATTCCCCAGGCAATGAAAGTACAGGAATAAAAGTACTTACCCTCCAGCCGGTGATTTTTTTTTTGACTTTTTATTTACTCTACTGAGCTTTCTTATTTGCTCCAGGCTGCATTTGATGAAGTATTGTTTAAACAGCACAGAGCAAAATGGATGGAGGGAAGTGGGGAGAGGAGGAGGAATTTTAACCAGGTGGCGAGGGAGGCACCCTCCTTTAAGGTGGATGGTCGTTGGGTTTATCAATTATTTCTCCTGGATACAAAAAAAAAAAAAAAAAAAAAAACCCCAAGTGGCTTCATAAAGAGGTGGAGGGTGTCATTTAGCGCCGTCTCTGAACATAGTCATTCAGCTCTAAATGGGTTGCCTGTAACAAGCGAGAAGTGAGCGTGGGGGAGCCTTGCCACCCTCCCACCTCCTCCCTAATGTACGGATGAATGGCCCGGCGAGGGAGGTCGGCGGGGAAGGGGAGGGGGCAGGGGCTGGCGGCCACAATTCAAAGACACCGTCAAGGTGTGTGCCCCTCGCCATAATTGGAGAGGAAGCTGCCTTTCCCTCGCCGATTCCCTGCCTTTTTACTGGTTTTAACAAGCATGATGCTTTTAATAGTGCTTTGAGTACCATCTCTTTATATGCCTCTCCCTTTTTAAAGCAGCTTTAACTATACTCTTTCTGTCGCTAATGTCTGAAAAACTTCTACCTTTAATCATTCTCGGATGAGCCGGCAAACAAGCGGCCCTTTCCTTTTGCAATTATGTTTCTGGTAGCCGCTGCCCGGCCGGGAAGGAAGGGGGGCGGCGAGCGGGAAGGGAGCTGGGAGCTGCGAGTGTGTGGATTATGTGGATCTGACGCCAGGCTGGGAGCGTGGGGACATCAGTGAGGGGCTTCTTGTTACGGAAGGGCTGGGGGTCAATTTTAAATGCCCAAACCTGCAAGCGGGAAGCCAAGAAGTCATTTGACCACTATTAACAATGCACCTGAATTTGGCTAATTAAAAAAGATTGAAATTAAGTTTGTGGCAAAGCCCACACCTTCCTCTGGCAACCCATGGCCAAGCTGGGCTGATGGGTGAGGTCTTCCTGTAAATTGAGCTTTGAGGGTTTCACATCTGTTTTCTGGGCTGGGTGGGTTGGCTCCGACACAGGTTTGGAAATAAAAGGGAAAGAGGAGGGACAGATTCCATCCCCTGTGGACGAGTGTGCACACAGCTTTTGGATCCCTCAAAGGAATGGCAGCAGCAAGGCTGGGAGCTTCAGGGCCCCTAGGATGGCTGGTGGCTAAATGTAGACTCACAAGCCCAGGAGGGCAGAACTGGGGCAGGGGGGCAGACCCTGGTCAGGGAGGGCAGAACCGGGACAGGGAGGGCCATGGAAGTTACCTGTCCTGTCCTGTTTCCTCATCCGTCCCATTCTTGTCTTCTGAAAATGAGACTTTTTTTTTGGAAATATCTGTCAAGCTGAAGTTCAGGAGATGTTCCAGAGGTGCCTTCCTTTCCAGAGAGCAGCTCTGGGGGTGGGGGGGGGAAGGAGGGAGAAGGGTCTCTTTAGAGCTTCTATGCATCCCCTCTTCAAAGGTATCAGTCAGAAAAGGATCCCTTTGATTCATATCCCATATTCATTAGGGTTCAGGTCCCAGCTCTGGGGCACTCTCACTCTAATTCAGCTTGATAAGTGGTTTTCTAATCTGTAGAAAGAATGGCCACAGCCATTCTTACCTGCTTCTACCCACTCTGAAGATATCAGGTCCTAAGCCCTAGAACCTGTGAATGTTGTTACCTTTATAAGTAAAAACGGTCTTCCCAGAAGTGATTTAAGTTAAGGATCTTGAGTTGGGAAATTATCCAGGTGGGCCTTAAATGCAATCACAAGTGTCTTCATAGGAGAGAAGCAGAGGGAGATGTGACACAGAGGGGAAGGTAACGGAAGAGATGGAAACAGAGATTGGATGATGTGGCCAAAAGCCAAAACATGCTGGCAGCCACCAGAATCTGGAAGAAGCAATAAATGGATCCTCTAAAGCCTTTGGTGGGGCACAGCCCTGTCCACACCTTGATTTTGGCCTTCTGTCCTCCCGTACTCTGAGATGATAAGTTTCCCTCGTTTTAAGCCACTCGGTTCATGGTAATTTATCACAGCAGCCACAGGACACCAGCACAGATGTCCTCTTCTACAAGTGGGGCAAGCGAGCACTTGAGGACAGAGAGGAGGTTCTGCAGCTGTGCCTCCTGGCCAGGAGGGGAAGGGCGCCTGGGATCCTGGTGTGCAGCAGGCATCTTGATATATGTGGAGTTTTGCAGTGGTGTTACTTGGAGCATTCCAAGTGCATTCCAAGTGCATTAAATACCCAAGGATTGGTATGCTGCATTCCAATCCTTGGGGAAGGGGGTGTCACCCAGGTGTGGGTGCCCAGGAAGGGGAGCACCAAAGTGACTCTGGAGCTCCAGAGTAGGGGTCTGACAGTGGCTTAGCACAAGGCAGGACTGAAGCTGTGGCTGAGGTTTTAGGTCCCCATAGCTGGCAGAGCTGGACAGGGAGGGGTGACTCCCTCTCACCTGACTGGGTGAAAAGAACATATTAAAAAACCACAAAAATATATAACTCTCTCAGCGAGCAATTTCTTATGCAGAAAGGATTATATTTTCCTCTGTTGTAGAAAGAAATTTTCTCAAAGATCTGTTCACTGCTGTTTTTATAAATCTTATTCTTTTACACAATAGCCTTAATACTTTGGAATAAATTTTTCAGTTAAGAGGTAGGTTGTTTCCATTGTGTTAGTTGTAAGTGCTACTTTTTCATATTTGGATAGTAATTCTAATTCATAGCACAATAGAGTTTAGAGTTCAGAATAGGATGTATTTCTTGATTGATTTTTTGTTAATATCTTTTGGGTGCTCAATAAGTGTTCTGAGGATGAAATGAGAGACTGTGGCCTAAAAGAGACAAGAATCTTGTCCAAGTCACCTAGTGGTGGTGGAACCAGGCTGTGAGTGCAGCCATTTGACTTCAGAGTTTAGTTCTTCATGCCCACACTTTTGCAAGCCAAGGATGAGACCTGCATCTGGTTCTGCGGTGTTTATTGGGAGATCTAGTTGAGTTGCCTCTGCAGATGGCACTCCCCACCCCCACAGGGCCTCACCCCGGGCCCGACCACATCTTCCTTCTGTACAGTGGGCATGGCACATGTGCTCTTGGGGAGTGTTCACTGTTTTGTTGAATTACTTCTGGGAGTTGAAGAGACTTGGAGCATTCGTGCTAAATGGGATCCCTTTGAAAGGCATCTCTAATAAGCAGAAATCAAGTTTGGCAAAAGTAATTCACAGACATCCCAGGCACAAAACACATTCTTTTAGCACCTATAAGGAGAATTGTGAATTTGTTCTAGAAGCACAACAATTAAAGGGCAATGTCCATCAAGTGGTTATATTGGTTTGTAGCAGTTATGTCAAAATCCATAGCAAACCCCAATCTGCATTTTCAGTGTAGAGAGATTATCTCCTGTTGTTTGGAGGAAGCCTGCTACAGCTGGGTCTTAAGGCCTGTATTAGTCCATTCTCACACTGCTGATAAAGACATACCCAAGACTGGGTAATTTATAAAGAAAAATGAACTCACAGTTCCACGTGGCTGGGGAGGCCTCACAATCATGGTGGAAGGTGAAAGGTGAAAGGCATGTCTTACATGGCGGCAGACAAGAGAGAATGAGAGAGTCAAGAGAAAAGGGAAACCTGTTATAAAACCATCAGCTCTTGTGAGACTTATTCGCTATCAGGAGAACAGTATGGGGGAAACTACTCCCGTGATTCAATTATCTCCCAGTGAGTCCCTCCCACAATACATGGGAATTATGGGAGCTCCAATTCATGATTTGGGTGGGGATACAGCCAAACCATATCACAGCCATAACATACTATGCCCTAGCCTCTGCCCCAGTGCCTTTGCTCCACAGCTAGCTCCTGATCAGGGAGAGTTACTGTAGTCCTGTAAGGGTGTGTTGCAGCAGCAGGTTGGGCCTGTAGGCCAGAGCAGCTCCTAAGAGAGCATACTGGGTTTTGTATTCTGCTCAGAGCACTAGATGTAGTATGGCTGTGTCTGTATGAACTGCGAATCCTCAGCAGGTCTTGGTGTGGTGAGGTACGATGGAGGCCACAGGGCCCTGTGGTGGAGGGCTGTGTAGCAGGGAGGGTATGAGTCAGACAGCTGGGTAGGTCCTGGCTGTGTGAGCCAGGGCGGGTGTCTTCACTGCTCTGTGCTGCAGCTTCTACATTAGAAAATGAGGAAAATCGCCTATTTCACAGGATTGTTGAGGAGATTAACTAGGATGAAACACGCAGTGTCTGGAATGGAGTCTGGCCTTGGGGGTGCTGTTCCAGAGGCATGGCTGCTCATTCCCTCCCTTTTTTTTTTGTGAGACAGAGTCTCGCTCTGTCGGCCAGGCTGGAGTGCAGTGGCATGATCGCAGCTCACTGCAACCTCTGCCTCCTGGGCTCAAGCAATTCTGCTGCCTCAGCCTCCTGAGTAGCTGGGATTACAGGAGTGTGCCAACACACCCGACTAATTTTTGTATTTTCAGTAGAGATGGGGTCTCACCATGTTGGCCAGGCTGGTCTCTAACTCCTGACCTCAGGTAATTTGCCCGCCTTGGCCTCCCAAAGTGATGGGATTACAGGCATGAGCCACAGCGCCTGGCCTGCTCCTCCTAATGTTGTGGAAAAAGTGGTGCTCAAGGAGTCCACGCATCTGGGAAACACTGTTCTTGCCACTCAGCAAGGCCTTCTCTGAGCCTTGGTCTCCTTATCTGTAAACTGTGGAAGGTAATGAGGCCTAGCCTGAGGGGTGATTAGGAAGATTAAATGGGACACTTTGTGGGAAAGCACCAGGCTACTATAACTCCTAGATCTTTAGGTGCCACTGAAACCCATTGGTGTCATCTACCTGGTTAATTGCAGACTCCAGACTGTTCTGTGTGTCACGTGGTTCCGGCTGCTGTAGGGCAGGGAAGAGAGATGCGTCAGACTTTGTTCCTGTCCCCAAGAAGTGTCCCCACATAGTGTTGACAGATTTAACTACATGCCTGATTACATTTGAATTTCAGATACTTGATAAATAATTTTTAGTAATTAGTATCCAGTGTATGGGACACACTTAAACTAAAAATTATTTACTGTGTATCTGGATTAAAATTTGACTCACCGTCCTGAATTTTTATTTGCGAAGTCTGGCCTCCCAATGGCCCCTCTTCCTATGTAAAAATGCCCAACTTGAGGTCTCTGCCCATTGGTTTGGGGAGTCCCTCTGAGATCGCTGTTACCCAGATTCTGACTTTGCTCTTTTCCTTGGTCACGGGACCCTGGGAGAGTTCTCCCTTCCTTCTGTCCTGTGCCTCAGTTTCTTCCTCTGCACTGGCTTATTGCTCAGAAGTCCTTTCTGGTTTCCTTCCTCTCACTTCAGAGTTGGTGGAAGATATCTGGCCAATCTGGCACTTTGGTATTGTGTAGACAAAGTGACCCACTGGCTTGATTGCATCTTTCACTTTTCAAATGCTTGTTTTGGTTTCATGTAGACACAATCCAAATGCCTCTGACCTGCCCTTTCAGTCCCAATTCTCAGCATTTGTAAGGAAAAGTCTCTTTGTAACTCTGCCCAATTCCCCCAGCTGCGTCTCTAAAGGGCATTTTGAAGCCCTTTTAATTTCCAATCCATTATAAAAATAAATCTTTGGAGGATTTGCTTCCTACATAGCAGCATGCTTTTTGGCTTGACAGCTGTCAAACTGAGAAACATTCCGTGAATTCTCCAAGTAATTTAAAAGTTGCTTGGACTGAAATACGGGGTGATGTCTGCTCAGCTGAAAGGGTGCCATTTGTACCTGGGTAATTCAATTCACTTGATTTTTCTTTTTTTTCAGGGAATTACTTTCATAAGGAAAAGGAGAAGGAGTACATTTTACTCAATTATGAAATGGGTGTTCTGATCCAACTTGTGACTCTGTTTCTAATTGGTTCTACCTTTCACTGCACCTCTGGGAGGGACAATCTCTTAAATCCTCGCTTGTTCTTTGGCAATAATTACTTTTGGATGAGAACAGAAAGTCCATTTTGGGTGTTGTGTTCTGTGACATATATGTCTCTATATAAAGTCCTTTTAGAATCTAAGCCTCTCATATGAGTTTCTTTCTCTTTAGAGATTAAAATACTGCAGTCACCATTTGTTTCGAGCAAACACAGTACTGTGAAGTCCTGTAATAGCTCGTTGGGGATTGAAAGCCACAGATTTCTTATTAATCTTGCTAACACCTAAGAAGGTACCGACGCCTCCCGAATGCGTAAGCTTTATGCTCATTTGCTTTAATTCCTCAACATCTATCCTGCTGCTCAAGTCACGGTTCTGCCAGCTTTATTTGTCTCCTTCCTTCCCTCCCTTTCTTATCTCTCTCTTTTCCCTTCTTTCTTTTTTTCCTTCATGGATTTGCACTTTTTAGTCTCAATAAAAGGACTTGATGTCTGCCATTGGAAAACCTTACTTTCATTTTTTCCCCCAGAAAAATGAAACAGGTTTCTTTTAACTAGTGCAAGGCTCTCCTCTCTAAAAGGTTTTTATTATTGAGTGCCCGGGGGTCCTTAGTTTCTGACATTTATCTTCCAGCTAAGCAGGAACAAAAGAGGGAGGCAGCCTTCTGCACCCCGAGTTTCTGAGTAATCACCCAGTGGTTAAATTGAAGCAGCCACGACATCTTCTTCACTGTGTCACTTTGGGCTTCCTTGTTAATTTATGAGCCTCAACTGTCAAAATAGTTTGTGCAACGGACCCTAAAAACGGTGACGGGTCGTATCAATCAATCGGGTTTTATGGTCCCGGTTTCCCTCGCAGCAGGCCTGCCTTCTGTATACAGCATGTTAAAAAGAAGACCACTATACCATAGATGTGCCCAAAATGAATACATAATACCAAACAATGCGTCCCTTCACTTAGGGCTCCAGGACGCTTAATGCGCCATAAGTGCTCCACCTCTGAGGCCCCTGTTAATGACAGCCGGAAGCTGCTGAGCCTGTTGTGGGGGTGTCCTCCTGCCAGAGCATCCCACTATTTCAAGTGTCCCATCTCCATGATTGGAACTTGATGGTCTCAAGATGGCACATTCAGAAGCCTTTGGACAAGCATGTGGTGATAAGCAGTGGAAGCTGGACTGAGTTGGGACAAAATACCCCTCCAACGAGACAAAAACTTTCCTTAATCTTTGTGATTATAGAATCTAAATAGAGACTGGGCGTGGTGGCTCATGCCTGTAATCCCAGCACTTTGGGAGGCTGAGGCAGGTGGATCACTTGAGGTCAGGCGTTTGAGACCAGCCTGGCCAACATGGTGAAACCCCGTCTCTACTAAAAATACAAAATTTAGCCAGGCATGGTGGTGACACGCATCTGCAATCCCAGCTACTCGGGAGGCTGAGGTAGGAGAATTGCTTGAACCCGGGAGACGGAGGTTTAAGTGAGCCAAGATCACGTAGCTGCACTCCAGCCTGGGCCACTTCATCTCAAACATCATCATCATCATCATCATCATCATCATCTAAATAGATTCTCAGTAACTCAAAAAAACTGTTTGCAGATTTGAATTTTGCTTTCAGGTGCTGGCCGACTTTCCTGGGTCCATTTTTCTGAGGTGGACCAATTGATAATATAGGGGCTTTTCACACACATTTTCTATGTTCTTCTGGATTCTAGTCTCTAGGCTCAGGGTTTTTCATTATGCAGATTTTTCCCTTTTATTTTTCTGATCACAAACACAAGTTAATTATTAAAAACTTGGAAAATACAGAGAAGCAGGGAGAACAGCAAAATCAGTTCTCCTCAATCCAGGGCCAACCTCTGCTAACATTTGGCATATTTTCTGCCTTCTGTGTATGTGATTTTACATATTTGAGATAATCTGTCTATACAATTTTGTTTCCTGCTTTAAAAACATTTCTCTAAGCTTTTAATATTTTTGTGGTTAAGTCCTGTTGTTTGGTATGTACCATAGTCTAGTTAGGTTGACAGACTTTCTGAAATAGCCTCCAATTTAGTGACCTGCTGAATTAAACACTTCCTAGTCTCCAAAATATCTCCTCTCATTCCAAAAAAACACCATGAAGCCCCTATGCTTTGTGCAAGGGTATTAACCCTTTCTAGGGCGCCTTTTCCTAGCCTTCTCTATGTTGCCAATAAACTCCTCCTCATCCTTCAAGACCCAGGTGATACAAGCCCATCCTCCATGAATTCTGAATTCTATCCTCAAAGGAGTTGGCCCTACTCTTCTTTGTGCTGACATCCATGTTAGCTCACCTATGTTAGGATCATGGTCTCTCTCATCTCTCATCTCTCTCTGCTGGTCCTTAGATGCACCATGCATATCTAAGTCTGAACTGCAGTCATCTGCGTTGATGACTGGCCATGCCGAGCTGCCCAGGGCAGCCGGTGTGCATGGAACCTCCAGTTTTCTTAACTGTGCCTGCCATGGTAACAGATAAGCCAGCCGTCTAGAGGTATAGTTCAGGGGTTTGGGAGACTGAAATAAAGCAACACTAAAAAAACCTTTCAAGCTCCCAGGGTTCTTCTGTGATTTCCACTTGGGGTGAGCACATTTCCTCCAAATGTCCCTGTTGTTGATAGCTGTTGTCAGAGTTCATGACGGCATTTGCACTGAAAATTCCTAATTTGATATTTCTCCTGTGAATTTAATGAGTTGGAAAAAGTGTCATTTAGAGCTAGTTTTTTCTTTGTGCTTTGAAAAATGAAATGCACGTAGTTATCTGTAAATGAGATAATTACCTCCCTACTTTGCTAAAGGCACCTACTAGTGATTTTTTAGCTTGTTTCACTTAATGAAAGCTTTTCAAAATGGGAAGCCCAGAGCTGTTAATAGACTTGTTGTAATAGTCTCTGAGAAAGGGAAATAAAAACCAGTTGTTCCAAACCAGTCACAGAAATAGCCTGATGAGATGGGTGGCAGCTCAGGCATAAATTTAAGTCTTGGTTGCATTTAGAGCAAACGTAATAATAGCTGCAACCAATATTTTTAATATTACTGATCTTTCAACAATAATTACCTAGAACTTTTAATGTCTGCAATTAGAGCGCTAGCAATTCAATGGTACAGACCAATGGTGAACTGCATGAAATTGGATACTTGCTGTAATTGGTAATTAATCACTTTTCATTACCAGGAAGGGATGTTGTAGTTATTCTGAATAGATACATCATGCTAATTACAGGCAAACACAAACCTACATATTTGAATTTAGGGCTTTTAGGAAAATAAGCAGCCCATGCCAATATTTTATAGCTGAGAGGAGATTAGCCTACCCAATTAAACGACGAAGAAGAGGCCGTGTATATTTTGACAAGAACCCATCAGGGCAAAGGTTCCCTTTTCCTAAGGGACTTGATCACATTTCCATTTATTTCTGTGGGTAATTTAAATTCTTGTCCTTTATATGTATTTGGGATGTGGGTCTCCCGGGGTAAGATCACAGGGCGTCACTGATGCCTCTTCGTGTGTAATCGACACATCCACATCTCCTGCCCAGGCTTCTCTCTCTCATCCAGGTCTCTCCTGGGATGTTGGCCAGCATCATGTCCATTTCTGCAGCCTCCATCTCTTCCGCAGGTGCCTGTTCTGTACCTGGGACCACTTTTCCCCAGACTTGAGACTTCAGCTATTTCCCGGATGTTCCCACAATCTTGTCCCACACCTCCCTCATCTCACACCTGCCTGGTCCTCATCGGGCCCTGCCGTTTCTGCCCTGCCTTTGCAGCCTCCTTCTCTTCTCACCGAGGCTGCTCTTTACAGGGGCTCCATATTATCTGTCGAGGTTGCATTCCAGGAAAATGCAACCTATGTAGAAAGGACTTACAAAGGGAAAATAGGTCTGTGAGAATTAATGTGGAAAATCTCAACTTACGCCCAAGCTCCTACCTCAGTCCCAGTCATAACCTATAACATGCATGTGTAACAGAAACAAAAATTCATGGTTTCACCAAAGGTATGGCCATAAAAGTGTATTCCTGAGGTAGCGTGACAGGGAGAGGGTAGGACTGTCCCCACTTACTTTGCCACCTTCACACGTGCCTGGAAGCCCAGGTCCAGATGAAAGACAAGAATTAAGAGTTGGTTGAGAGCTGAGGAGCCCTGTGTCCTCTGTGTTCTTCAGACAGCAAAGAAGGAATGAAGCATTGGCTGCGTTCTCCTGGGACTACTACCATCCTTGATATGTCTGCTCTCTGCTGGCCAACGCTGTCTGTGTCCTACCAAGAATATCATTGCAAAATTGGGTTGTGATAGAGGAATGGGTCCCACGCATGTAAACTACTTACAGGCAAAACAGTGGGTAAAGAAGCCAGTAAAAACCACTGAATCGCACACCCCTCGCATGGATGCTACGGACTCAGAAGCCTCTTCTTCCAGCACAAGATTTCAGTGGTATCTCTGAGCCATGGCAGTTTTAATTCAGCCCTGGTTGCTAATTTCCATGCACCTAGAGGGCTGGCCTTGGTGATTATGTGGCAGATTCATCTCCTTTCTCTTGGCAGTAGAAATATGCTTTTTCCTGGGCATGCGAACAAGAGATAGCAGAGGCCTGATTTTTAAAGTTGCCAGTGATGGAGCTAGCCTGCTCTTTAACGATAGTAACAGACAACTCACCATTTCCGCACTAATGGCCAGCTGCCTTGGATGACAGGCTCACCAATGGCGCACTACCACCAAATTAATATGCAGATGGAACTTAAAAAATTATATGTGAAATGAACAGCCATCCTGAGAAAGCAGAATCATCTCATTTCATTTCCCCTTCAACAGGACCCATCACAAGGAGCTTCTTTAGCCAAATTTCATTTTGTTCCCTGTTCGATCATCGCTGGAGTCCCTGAATTGGTTCCTCACCCAGTAGCACCATTTCAGCCCAGGTCTCTTTCCTCTGCCTTTGTCACAGAGCTGAGTAATGATGTGACAACATGTGATTGGGCGATTGATGTCAAATGTTAGCAGCAACATTCATTTTCCCTTGAAATGGACAAAGAAGAGTATGAGCCATTTAGAAATTTCGTCTGGAAGCACCTCACGAGTGATATTCCAAAATTGAATTGGTCTGAAATTTAAAGTGGCTTTTAAGTTCTTCTCCTTTGATTGTTCCTCGGGTCGTGTGGAGTTGTGAAAGGCTGAGGGAGCAAGTTAGTGATGGGAACTGCAAAAGTCATTTGTTAGCTCCCTGACTCCTCTGCAGAAATTTATTCCTCCAGTGACTGGATGTTCCTGAGACCTCGTGTCACATAGAAAAAATCCATGGGCCTTGGAAACACACAGATCTGGGCTCCAGGCTTTGTCTGATCACTTGCTCCTTACTTAGTGAACCTTAATTTCTTCCTCTGTGAAATGGAGCTGGCAATGCACCAGCCACAGGCAGTGCTGCTGTGTAGCTGAGATGAGAAGGTAACAGGCGTGAGCATGTGTAGCATGGAGCCTGGCCCTGATGCACCTGGGGTGCTTGTGTGTGGTCTTTTCCTTT
Organism: Colobus angolensis palliatus; assembly: GCF_000951035.1. NCBI lineage: Eukaryota > Metazoa > Chordata > Mammalia > Primates > Cercopithecidae > Colobus > Colobus angolensis. The sequence goes on along the minus strand of NW_012122376.1, from coordinate 5,514,405 downwards.
AGTGTAACTTCTTAAGGATTATCTAATTTAATCCCACAAAATATGGATTAGTATCATCTTTATTTTGAAGATGGGAAAATGAAGGCTTAGAGAGGCGAGTAAGGGTCCCAAGTGACTGAGCAAGTGAAAGGCAGATTGCATCCATCTCTTGGGCCCCTGGTTTTCCAGCTGTTGCTCTGAACCAGGGAGGCTTCATCCTGTCCTCTGGCCTCACCAGGAGGGCTTTGGGCTTTTTACATATACCCCATGTGGGTGGCCCTTGTCCCACCAGGCTCCCTTCACACCTTCCCCAGAAAGAACCAACTGATGTGTGTCTATGTGGGACTTGGGGTCAGAGATAGGGTTCCCCCAGCATCCACCAAAGGCCAGTCCAGTAGAAGCCAAAATGACCGTGGATAATGAGAGCTTAAAATTCCCGCTCTCTGTGATCAGCATGTTTCATGAAAAAGAAATATGCTGCAGGCATTGCCAGTTATTTCATATCTGGGCAGGCTCTTGCTCACTCTGAGCCCTCTATGCACTCAGAGTTACTGATACCATCGTTAGAAGTGGTTTCCACCTACGGCTCTGATTCATGGTCTGGTTATGATTGTGATTCATGGCCTGTGAGGAAGTGGTGTGTTACCTAAAAGCACCCTGCCTGGCAGGTTCACAGTGTGTAGGGATAGGACCACTGATGTCATGCAGTCAGATATGCTAATGAGATCGATGCAATGTTACCTTAACAAAATCTACACTCATTTGCAAATGAATGTTAATGAGGAGAAAAGGCTCAGCTGAGGCTGGACCAGAATCAGTGGCATGACTAGTTCTTCCTCAGTTAAGTAACGTAATTTGTTCAATTTGTTTTATGTCAGTAAGTGAAGAACCTTTTACTCACTTTGATTCATGGAAGGAGGTTAGAAAATGGTACAGTATAAAGGAAATTAACATTTAACCTGCCTGCCTGGATTTCCTAACAGATGTCTCAATATAACTGTGGTTATGGCGTAAATTCTCCTGATAAACCAGAATGAAGCAGCAATTATTTAAATCCCAAAGAAAATCTGGATGGCAGAGATTATACTCCAAAGTGAGACCAGTGTATGTTGAATGAGGAATTGGAAGACCTGACTACTAGTCTGATTGATGACTTGTCACATGACTTTGAGTCAAAAAGTCTTGGGCCTCAGACCTTGCATGTGTAAATGGTGTAAATGATTCTAACTGCAAAGGAATAGTGGTGCATTTATAAACTTTAAAACACCAAGTAAACACACAATATGTCAACTGATCTAACAATTTTTGGAACACCCACTACATGCCAGGTACCGTGCTAGCTGCTGAAGGTACACTGGTGAACAGAATTTTTAGGCCCCTGACCTAAAGGAAGTTCTAATCTGATAAGTCATCTTTCAAACATTTTTGTTGTTGTTCATTTTTTTTCTTTTTTATTATGCTTTAAGTTCTAGGGTACATGTGCACAACATGCAGGTTTGTTATGTATGTATACATGTGCCATGTTGGTGTGCTGCACCCATTATCTCGTCATTTACATTAGGTATATCTCCTAATGCTATCCCTCTCCCTTCCCACCCCACAACAGGCTCTGGTGTGTGATGTTCCCCTTCCTGTGTCCAAATGTTCTCATTGTTCAATTCCCACCTATGAGTGAGAACACGTGGTGTTTGGTTTTTTGTTCTTGTGATAGTTTGCTGAGAAAGATGGTTTCCAGCTGCATCCATGTCCCTACAAAGGACACGAACTCATCCTTTTTAATGGCTGCATAGTATTCCATGGTGTATATGTGCCACATTTTCTTAATCCAGTCTGTCATTGATGGACATTTGGGTTGGTTCCAAGTCTTTGCTATTGTGAATAGTGCCGCAATGAACATACGTGTGCATGTGTCTTTATAGCAGCATGATTTATAATCCTTTGGGTATACACCCAGTAATGGGATGACTGGGTCAAAGAGTATTTCTAGTTCTAGATCCTTGAGGAATCACCACACTGTCTTCCACAATGGTTGAACTAGTTTACAGTCCCACCTCAAACATTTTTTTAATTATGAAAAATGTCAAACTTTCCCAAAAGTGGGCAGAACGTTATAATGAACTTTCATATACTAATCATTCAGATTCAAGCATAAACAAGATTTTGCCCTGTTTGTTTTATCTATCCTCCATGCCTTTTTGCTGAATTATGTCAAAGCAAATTGTAGACATTACATGAGTTTTTTATCCCCATACAACAAATTGCCACGAATTTAGCTGCCTGAGCCACAGTTATTTGCTATGTCACAGTTTCCGTGGTCCACAGTTTCACAGATTCCTTGTGCCTAGGTCCAAGAGCCTAAGCATAGCTTAGCTGGACCCTCCGCTCAGGTTCACGAAGCTACACTAAAGGTATCGGCTGGGCTGGGGCCTCATTTGAGGTTCCAAGTCCTTTTCCAAGATCGTGTGGTTTCCTGGGGTTGTGGTATTGTAGGGTTGAAGGCCTCAGCATCTAGAGCAAGCTTGTCTAACTGGTGGCTCGCAGGATGCATGCAGCCCAGGAGGGCTTTGGATATGGCCCAACACAAATTTGTACACTTTCTTAAGATATTGTAAATTTTTTGCATTTTTAAGCTCACTTTGAGCTTATCAGCTGTCGTTAGTATGTTTTTTACATGTGGCCCAAGACAATTCTTCCTCCTGCCAGTGTGGCCCAGGAAAGACAAAGGATCAGACACCCCTGATCTAGAGGCTGTCCCCCTCCGCTGGCAGTTCACACCATGACTGTTCGCTTCTTGTTGGAGATCGGCAGGAGAATCTCTGACATTTTCCTGTCTTCTAAGGGCTTACCTGATTAGGTCAGGCCCACCTAGGATAATCTTCCTTTTGATTGACTCAAAGTCAACTGATGAGTAGCCTATCTTGGGAGCATATCCCATAATATTCACGTATCTTCTCCCACACAAGGGGAGACTATACAAGGTGAGTTTGCCAGGGGGTGGGAATCTTAGAGGCCATCTTGGAAGTTGCCTACCATAGACTTTTCACCTCTACAATCTTAAATATGTACTTCTACAAATTACAGGTATTTTCTTGCATAATTACACTTTCCTTTTAATATCCAGTGTTGGTTGTTATATTAATCAGCTTAAGCTACATTATGCTGTTGTAACAAATGACCCCGAAATCTCTGTGGCTTCCAACCAACAAGGTTTCTTTTTTGGTTCATGTTCTATGCTCATCACGGGTTGGTTTCAGCTCTTTATTTTGGGACCCAGGTTAGAGGACCAGCTCCTTTCTGGAAAAGGCTTTTCATGCAAAGGCATTTCAAGCTTCAGCTAGGTAGTGGCCGTATCACTTATTATCTCTCATTTGCTCATGCCACTCTTGACGGACTAGAAAGTGCAGTTCTTCACTGGGGGGGGGGGTCTCACAGAAAGCAGTCAGACACAGGGGGCTGGTTGTATATTTTTAACCACATAATACAATCTCCCACAGTAATCTTTTAAGTATCTTTTACTCTAGAAGAGTCTCACCCACACACCTTTTTTCCCACATGCCATTGGCTTGTTGGAGAAACTGACCATATAGAGAGGTCTACATTCTGAAATTGCTTGTTGACTTTCTTATGGTGTCATTTCATTCCTACTATATGTCTTCAATTTCTCATAAGTTAGAATTTAGCTCTAATTAACTTATTTTTGGGCAAGAATACTTTATAGGGGTGTTTGGTATTTCATATTTTATCACATCAAAATGCACATGTTTTTGGTGAGGCAATTTTCAAAAAACTTGAATTTTTAAAGCAAAATTCTTAGTATTTTGTCCTTATATTCATTTACTAGACATTTATTGCTGATCAGGTCTTGGACCAGGCCCAGGGCGATGAGGGAATAAATAAGACAAGGTCCTTATCTCAAGTATTTCATAGTTCAGATGGAGGGGGCAAATTTTAAGATAATGCAGTGAGAACACTTAGGCAAAAAAAGAAGCAAAAGCTATCCAAATAGAAAGAAACAAGTAAAATTATCTCGATGTACAGATGACATAATCTTGTATTTAGAAAATCATAAGGAATCAACGTACACACAAAAAACTATTAGAGCTAATAAAAGAGTTTGGCAATGTTGCAGGATGCAAGATTCATATACAAAATCAATTATCTTTCTGCACATTGGCAAAGAACAACTAAAAAATGAATTTAAAAAATTCCAGCTATAATAGCATCAAAAAGAGTAAAATACTTAGGAATAAATTTAGCAAAATAATTGTAAGACTTGTACACAGAAAACTATAAAACATCATTGTAAGAAATTGAAGAAGACTTAAATAAATGGAAAGACATCCTGTATTCCTGAGTTAGAAGACTTAATATTATTAAAATGGCAATACTCTGTAGATTCAATACAATCCTTACCAAAGTCCAAGCTGATTATTTTTTTATTGGCAGAAATTGATGAGGTGATTCTTCTTGAAGTCAATTGGTCATATCACATGATGAGCTGATTCTAAATTTCATATGGAATTGCAAGTGACCCAGAATAGCCAAAACAATCTTGAAAAAGAAGACAAAAATTGGAGGGCTCACACTTCCCAACTTCAAAAGTTACTAAAAGCAGAAGTAACTGAGAGAGGTACTGATATATGACTAGATTTGTAATCAATGGCATAGAACTGAGAGTCCAGTAATAAACTCATACATTAATGATTAATTGATTTTTGAAAAGAGTGCCAAGACCATAAAATAGGGAGAGAATGGCCTTTTCAACATATGGTGCTGGGAAAACTGGATATCTATGTGCAAGAAAATGAAATTGGATGTTTATCTCATATCATATACAGAATTAACTTAAAATGATTAAAATACCTAAATATAAAAGTTAAGAGGGAAAACTATAAAACTCTTAGAAGAAAACAGATATAAATCTTTGTGACTTTGCATTAAGCAATCTTTTTTTTTAGATATGAAAACAAAAGCACAAGTAACCAAAGAAGAAATCAACTGGACTCCATTGAGATAAAAAGCCTTTGTGTTTCAAAAGACTATTAAAAAATTGAGAACACAATCCATAGAATGGGAGAAAAAATTTGCAAATCATGTGTCTGACAAGGATCTAGTATCCAGAATATATAAAGAACCCCTACAACTCAATAAGAGCAAAGACTTGGAACCAACCCAAATGTCCATCAATGACAGACTGGATTAAGAAAATGTGGCACATATACATCATCGAATACTATGCAGCCATAAAAAAGAATGAGTTCTTGTCCTTTGTAGGGACATGGATGAAGCTAGAAACATCATTCTGAGCAAACTATTGCAAGGACAGAGGACCAAACACTGCATGTTCTCACTTATAGGTGGGAATTGAACAATGAGAACACTTGGACACAAGGTGAGTAACATCACACACTGGGGCCTGCCATGGGGTGGGGGGAAAGGGGAGGGATAGCATTAGGAGAAATACCTAATGCAAATGACAAATTAATGGGTGCGGCAAACCAACATGGCACATGTATACATACAACAAACCTGCACATTGTGCACATGTACCCTAGAACATAAAGTATAATAAAATACAAAAGAAAACAACCTGATTAAAAATGGGCAAAGGATTTGAATAGACATTTTCCAAAAGAAGATATACTGATGGCCAAAAAGCACATGAAAAGATGCTCAATCTCTCTAATCATTAGGGCAATGCAAACCCACAACAGAGTGAGATACCACTCATATCCATTAGAATGCCTACTATAGAAAAACCTCCCAAACAACAAGTGGGGACAAGGACTTGGAGACATTGGAACTCTTGTACACTGTTGGTCGAAAGATAAAATAGTGTAGCTGCTTCGGAGAACAGTTAGTTTCTCAAATGACAAACAAAGAGTTACCATACAATCCAGCAATTCCCTCTTAGGTATATACCCAAGAGAACTGAAAGCATATGTACACCTAAGAGCATGTTCATGAGTGGCCATAATGACCAAAAAGTAGAAACAACCAGATATCCACTAACTATAAATTGATAAACAAAACGTGGTCTATCCATACAATGCAATATTATTTGGCAGTAAAAAGAGTGGAAGTGCTGATGCATGGTTCAATACGGACAACCTTGAAAACATTCTGCTAAGTGATGTGAGTTCCACATATTGTTGTGAAAACCACATATTGTTATGATTCCCTATATGAACTATCCAGAGTAGGTAAGTCCATGCACAGGGGCTGGCTGGGTGGTTGAGGGGAAAGGGGAGGAGGAGTGACTACTGATGGGCACAAGGTTTCTTTTTTGGGGTGATGAAAATATTTTGGGATTAGTGGTAATCGTTATTCAACTTTGCAAATCTATTTAAAAAAACCATTGAACTGCACACTTTAAAGTGTTGAATTTTATAGTATATGAACTATATCTCCGTGAAAATATTCTTAAAATATGCACTATCAGAGATCAGAGGGAGATCATTTCAATGATAGGTAGTGAGTGGTTTTGTGAATTGGGCCTAAAAGGATGTGTGAGTTTTGTCCTCTGCCAGCCAGTCCTGCCGGGAGCTTCAGAGGCCAGGACTTGTGAGTGCTGTTGGTTTCTGTCACTGTGAAGAGGTGAGAGGAAAGAAGGTCAGAGACAGGGCAGTTGCAGGGAGGACCAAGTTTCACAGCTCAGATTTTCCCTCTTCCTGCTTGCTGTGCTCAGTACACCTGAGCCACCCCCGTCCCCATCCCCTCAGCATCTCAGGCTGCTGTTTCTCAGCTCTAGGGAATGCATACAGGGCTGAGAGGAAGCCACTGTTAAAGAAAACACAGTGAATAAGCTCTGGTTCATGTAAGTAAGTTTGCCGTTACAAACGTCGGTTCCACAACAAGGAAATCCCACCAACTGATGTTAAATACTAGCTATTTACTGGGCAAACATTTAATGATTGCCTGCCCTGCCCCTGTGAGGAAGGACAATATGGTTGAGAGCTGTGGTCCAGGTGAGAATAGACTTGGAAGCAGGTAAAGATGTCACAGCAGGGTGGGTGTGGCCAGGATAGAGGAGCAGGCTGCAGCTACTCTCTCTGTTTTTCACTCCCTTGATCTCTCCAGCCTGCCTGATTTCCTGTCTGAGTCACTGGGCTGAGAACAGTGCCGACCTGTCCTGACCCTAATGAACTTCAGTGCCTCCCTGGGCTTTGTTGGTCTCAGTTGATTCCTCTCGACGGGCTCCCCAAGCATCAAGCCCTGCAGTGTCCCCCATGCTGGGACCACAGTGCCACCCTTCTTTCCTGTAGACCTTCCCACTTCTGCTCCTTTCTTCTGGTCCTGAGATCATCCTGCCTGGTAACTGGATTGATGTAGAAACTTCACCACCCATCATGGCCACCCAAAGCCCTCCAGGATGGCAAAGTTCATAGCCACACCCTCTCCCTTGAGTTGGCCCAGCCATCTGCCTAGTTTCTTCTCCTTGCAGTGCCTTGCTATATTTTGTTGTATTCCAGCTTGAAATTTGACACTTTGTGGGTGAGAAGGGCTTTAGCAGCCACCGACTTTGACCTCCTTGTTCTGGAGGGAGGAGATGGTGGCTCAGGATAAAGAAAGCAACTTGCATAGGGCCAAGTAGCAAGTTATCCGCATGACCACAAGGGCCCTCTTTTCTCCCACTCCCCACCAGGCATTTTCTCTGGTCATCCAGGCTGCTGCTTGGAGGTGCTGCAGTAGTCAGGAGAGACTGGGATGGGCTACAAAACTTGCACTTTAAGCCACAAAAAAATGTCACTTAACGCAGGAAAGATGAGTTTTTATCCCATGTTCCAATCTGATGTGGATTAATTTCCTATCCTTGGTGATACACCTTCAAGTGGTGACTTAGGGGCCAGGCCATTCCAGCTTGTGATGCCCCATCTTAAAGTCTAGTTATCACTGATGGGGAACATAGAGTGTAGATCAGGATTTCCAGCCTCAGCACTATAGCCATTTTGGGCTAGATGATTCTTTGTCATGTAGGTGTCTGGTACATTGTAGGATGCAGTATTCATGGCTTCTCCTCATCAGATGCCAGTAGCAGCCCTCCTTCCCTGACCATTGTGTCAACCAAAATGTCTCCAGACATGGCCAAGTGTCTGACGAAGGACAAAAATCAGTCACCTCCCATTGATCAACACTGGTGGAGATGATCACCCAGAACCAGGTGTGGGTTTGCCTGTATCACTTCCTGTCAGATCTCATTGGTTAGAATGCAGTCACATGATCCTAACCTAACTGCAAAGGAGGCTGGGAAATATAGTTGTTTTGTTTGCCAAGGAATTGAAAAATGAAATGAGATTTAGCAAACTTTAGCACATTTCTGCCATGGATGTAAACAATCCCAACCTCTTTCTGAAATTCTCCTTTGGATATAAGGACTGAGCTGATTCAAGATGATGAGGAGTCACAGAATACGGAGAGAGGAGAGAGGAGATAAATGGTGACAGATAATGGGCTCACGTCAGCTGACTTTCGAGGCCCAGTAGTCATTATAGGAAATGTGATCTGAGATTGCCCTTATTCCTTCACTTGCTACCAATCCCATCTTCGTCCACATATTTGGCAGGCATGCATCTACACTGAGCTGGGCCCAGAGGAATCCAACATAGACCTTGTCCTAGAGAGTTCCTGGTCTGCAGGAGATGCAGACCCACACTTAGGGGAAATTGCAGAGAAATGAGAGTCAAAAAGGAGATATGGGGGTGTGTTATGAACTGAATGTGTCCCCACCCAAATTCATTCATTGAAACCCTTACCCCCAATGTGGCCGTATTTGGAGATGGGGCCTCTAAGGAAGTAATTAAGGTTAAATGAGGTCAAAAGGTTGGGGCCGTGACCCCATAGGATTCAGTTCCTTATAAGAAGAGACAGGCCAGGTGCAGTGGCTCACTCCTGTAATGCCAGCACTTTGGGAGGCTGAGATGGGTGGATAATGAGGTCAGGAGTTCAAGACCAGCCTGGCCAACACGGTGAAAACCTGTCTCTACCAAAAATACAAAAAAAAATTAGCTGGGCACTGTGGCGTGTGCCTGTAGTCCCAGCTACTCAGGAGGTTGACGCTGAGAATTGCTTGAACCCAGGAGGTGGAACCAAGATTGCGCCACTGCACTCCAGCCTGGGCAACAGAGCAAGGCTCTCTCTCTCTCAAAAAAAGAAAAGGCAGCAGGGAGCTCTCTCTCTCTGTCTCTCTGTCTCTATGTGTGCATACAGATAAAAGGCCATGTGAGATATAGCAGGATGGTGGCCATCCGCAACTCAGTGGGAGAGGCCTTACCAGACACCAACTCTGCTGATGTCTTGACTTTGGACTTCCAGCCTCCAGAACAGTGAGAAAATAAGTTTCTGTTGTTTAAGCCACTCAATCTATGGTATTTTGTTACAGCAACTCAGGCAGACCAGTAAGACTGTATTAATGTCTTAGGGCTGCCATAACAAAGTATCACACACTGGGGGCTTACAACAAAGACATTTATTGTCACAGTCATTGAGGCTAGGAGTCTGAAATCAAGATGTCAGCACAGCCAAGCTCTCTCTCCTGGCTTCTGATGGTTGCTGGCGATCCTTGGAGTCCCTCGGTCATGTAACTCCAATCCCTGCCTCTGTGGTCACATGACCATCTTCCCTGTGTGGTCACATGGCTGTCTGTCTTCCCTCTGTGGTCACATGGCCATCTTCCCTCTGTGTGTCTGTCTTTGCATGGTGTTCTCTCTCTGTGTATGTCTCTTTATGTCTCATCTCCTCTTATAAGGACACCATTCACAGTGTCTTAAAAGCCCATCCTGTTCCAGTGTCTTCTCAACTTACGAATGACATCATAAGTAATTTATGACCCCTGACTCAGATGAACAGTCCTCAGTGTTGTTACTTGTGGTATTAGAATATTAATGAGCCTGCAACTAGTAATGAAGAAGAAGATGATGACTTTGGCAATTTCCATCACCCAAGATTATAGCCACCATTTGCAGCAAAGACCCTATTTCTACGTAAGGCCATATTCACAGGTACCAGAGGTTAGGCCTTTAACAATTCAACCCACAACAGGGGCAGGAACTAACTGTGCTTGGAGGTCAAGGGAGGTGTCAAATAGAGGCAACCCTGGAGGAGGTCCTTAAAGGAAGAGAAAGCGTTCCAGGGAGCTTAGACAAGCAGGCAGCAGGTACAGCTGGAAGATTTGGACCAATAAAGCGGTTTACTTAGCACTTGGGCTCCCCAGAGCTGCACCCTCAGGACTGCTGGGGATGAGGGTTGGAGACATTGTCAGCCCCAGGCCCCTGCCCGCTCATGAACCAAAGCAGTTCTGCTCCTGCCTGTTTCACACATGGGGCTTCCAGGTAAGACTTTGTTCAAATAAAGAATTCTGTGATGGGAAACTCCTGACTCAAATGAACAATCCTCAGTGTTGTTACTTGTACTGTTAGAATATTAATGAGCCAGGAACAAGTAGTGAAGAAGAAGACGATGAACTTGGCAATTCTCATCACCCAAGATTATAGCCACCATTTACAGGCACCAAATATACATCAGGCCCTGTTCTAGGCATGTAATAGTCATTTACTTTTTACAAAAACTCTAATGCAATGAGACCTCTCATTTTACAGATGAGGAGCTGAGGCCTGCAGAGGTATCGTGGTCAAGTTCACACAGCTGTGAGTGTTTATCTATGAAGTGAACTCAGATCTTCTTAGTTCAGAAGCTGGTGCCCTCCTTGCACTAGAACGGTGCTTTACAGTGTGCAAATAACCCTTTCATAAGTCGCTTCTCTGTTGGCAGCTGCAGCCACTCTGGGAAAAGGACTCTGCGGGTATCCCCATTCCACAGTTGAAGAGAATGAGGCTCTGACCTAGTCCAGCATGCAGAATGATGAGACATGATGGATAGTCTGGGTTATGGCGTGTCTGCCCCAATTCCCTTGGTGGTCACCAACCGCAGAGGAACCCCCCAGAGCATGAAGATTTGGCCGGTGCTCTGGCCACTCCTCCCCAGCCATCTTTCTCAGTGTACATGAGATGCTCAAATTATGGTGTTTTATTCTAATGACAAAGAGTATAACAAGCACAGGAAATGGCCTGGCATTAATCTCCACTCCATCTTGTGGCAGTGACTGCAATGAAAATGAGAAATAGTTTAAGCTTAACCCATTCTCATTACAATCATAATTACATTTTGTGGTCATTCTCAGTTTCTAGCAGACCCCAACTGCTCCCCATGTCAATATGAAAGATACAGACAGCCCTTAATTTTTCTCCAGCATTCATTTTCCCAGCCATCTGCTGAGGATGGATCCTTGAGAAGCTGAAAATTAGGCTTAAGGAACTTATCTGTTTTATGTTTTAAATGGTTTGGCACGAACCTGCTAAACATCTGGATAAATGTAATTTGCATCCATATGCCTCAAAACACATTGAATCGAGCAACCGATTTATCTTTCCAATAATATGTTTAATAGAATACTCAAATTTGGGGCCTGATTACATAGCTAGCAGCACTGAGAGCTAGCCAAGAAGCATGCTGCGTGGTAAGAGGAGAGAGCTGGGGACCAGACCTTGCTGAGGACAATCCCCCTAATTCATAGGCCATCACTGGAATGATGTTCCTACTCATTAGGATATTAATGAGTCTGCATCTAATAATGAAGACAATGACTTGGCAATTACCGTCACCCACAATGATAGCTACCATTTACAGGACACTAAATATATGCCAGACCCTGTTCTAGGCAGGTTCTAGGCAAGTGGACATGCCCCTGTATACAGCGTGCAAATGGTATTCTCCACAATAACTGCACAGGTTCTGGCTCTACAGTATTTTTCTGTGGCTGTTGTCTAACAAATCCATTTACCAATAGGCATCTTTGCCTATGGTTCATTCATTCTTTTTGCAAATATTAATTGAACACCTACAATGTGCTAGGGGCTGGCCAGGAACTGAGGATGCAGACAATTGAAGCTGAGCCCCTGCTTTCAGGGGTTCACCTTCTGGTGGTCAACCAGAGAGCTCAACGCTGCATAGAAGGCTGTAGGGGTGCAGGGGAGAGTTCTAACCCAGCCCTGGGGTGGGTGGTGGGTAGGGAAGCCCCTGTGGCATCCAGGCTTGGTCTCGGCTGGTGGTGGGCAGTGGATAAATCAAGCAGCATCTCTGGGTTCCAGAGTCTCCTTCCTTAAGTACATCTACCCAGGGCTGCTGAGAATGAAAGTAGACAGTCAATAATGTGCTTGGTTGAGATCCTAGCGTCACCTAAGTACCCACTAAGTATAGGGAACATAAAGGCTTCCTGGAGGGGCCTTGACAGGTAAGGTCAGGGCTTCACTAGGGGTGGTGCAGGATGTGTGTCTTCAGGTGAGGGCTACTGTCTGGGACTGGGAGAGAATACTGAAGTGTGGCTGTGCCCAGAGAGGAGGGGCGTGCAGCAGAGGCCCAATGCTGGAGCGTCCTGTGTGCGGGCTAAGGAAGTTGGACCTTGCGCCCTAGCTGTGGGAGCCTTTCTGCAGGGGAGGCAGTGGAGAGTAAGATGATCAGATTTGCATTTTGGAGTCAAGATTCTGGCTACAGAGTGAAGAATGGATCCCCCAAACTCGGGGCAAGACCGGGGCAGAGACGTGGAGGCAATAATTTGCAGAGCACCTCAGCAGAATTGTTTTGTAACCGGTTTTATTTTATCGTGGATGATATTTTACACAGTTTTGTTAAGTGAGCCTTTGGAGAATTTGAATTCTTGGACTAGATTATTTCAGAATGTCCCGTATATATTAGATAGAGTCTTTGGCCCAGCCCAGGGGACAGAAAGCTGGGTTGGACTTTCAGAGAGTTTTGGATTTTTAGCCACTCTGGACAGAGTAGAGAGTGGTGCCATAGAGTTTGGGCATTGAGGGCTGTGGCCTGGCTTGCATTCAGAGTCCTAGGGTATGGGGGTCCTTCTGTTTGCCAAGAGATGCCTCCGCAGAACCTCACCTTGTCAGTGACCTGAAGCTCTAGATACACAATGGGGTGCTGGGGCAGGGGCCAGGCCATGGACCTTTCCTAACTGACTGTGTGATCTGGGCACTTGCTTGATTTCTCTAGACCCCCTCTTCTTATCTCAAAGTGGAGGCAGCAGAGAAACGAGGAGCCATGAAGTGTTTGCCACAGGGGTGGATTTCACAGTCACTTCTCCTGGCATCTGTTTCCGACTCATGGACTAATTTTCTCCGATGGCAACACATGTATCCAAATAAACATGCCTCAGTGATACACGCAATGTCACGTTTGTAAGCCCAAAGAATAAGTAGGCTTATTATTTCTTCACTGGAAAGAATGACCCAATGTCCCTGACATTCCAGAAATGGCTTTTTAATTTTTGATCTGTGTTTTTTTTTTGATAGAGTCTTGCTCTTTCACTTAAGCTGGAGTGCAGTGGTGCAATCTTGGCTCACTGCAATCTTCGCCTCCCAGGTTCAAGTGATTCTTCTGCCTCAGCCTCTCAAGTAGCTGAGATTACAGGCGTGCACCACCAGGCCCAGCCAATTTTTGTATTTTTAGTAGAGATGGAGTTTCACCATGTTGGCCAGGCTGGTTTCAAACTCCCGACTTCAGGTGTTCTGCCCACGTTGGCCTCTCAAAGTGCTGGGATTATAGTCATGAGTGACTGCACCTGGCCTTTGATTGGTATTTTGAAATGAATTGTTAGGTCTCATAAAACTGTTTAAAAATAAATCCACGGACACAGGGCACTGGCAAAGGAGCTAGGGACAGTAGATGTACACTGAAGGGGAAAACATCATGACAAAGCTAGAAAAATGAATTAGACATTTGTTATTAGAATTGGCCTGAAAACGAAACCAGTGCTAATTGACACAGTGGGTCTTTGCATGAACGCACAGTGGCAGGAGGAACCCCGCCCCTTTCTGGTCCAGCTGTCCCTTTTCCCGGTCCTGAGTCATCCTCAGCTGCCTCCAAACTGCAGCCTCGGGTTGGCAGCTCATAATAGGCAGTGGAATTAGATCTGACCTTTGCAATTGTGGCTTTTTAAAAATTATTAAATTTAAAAATGGTTAAACCTCAAATGAGCTGAAGTCTTTTGTACAAAGAACCCGTCTGTCATTGCTTTTGTCCATAAAATATATTTAACCTCAACCACATAATTACAGCCAGTGAATCCACCAGGCCAGTTGGGTTTATTATGTGCATAGAGAGCTCAGCTATTCTCATCTGAAAAGGACAGTGCCGGTTCCCTTGCAGGCATTTTCTTGAGTTGCTTGGCAAAAGCTATAGTCAGGAAGTTGAATCTTGTCTGGAATAGCTTCCACTTTACTTCCTCGCCCCTCCCCAACCAACAATCCAGGTTGAGCAGAAAATGCTTCACAATTAGAGAGAAATGCCCAACAAAAGAGTTAGCCAGGCTGACAGCACACTGGGGGAGAATGTGTGTGAGGGGCAGGGATTGAGGGCCCATGTCAGCATTCTGCAACCCACAAGCTAAGGCCCAGCCTCATACCCAGCTGCAGTTTCCAAGCAGGGCAGACAGGGGTCTGTGGAAGTCCAGTGGCTTACAAAACACTGATGCTGAACAGGATTCTGGGAATCTAGGCTTCCCCAATGAAGCTGGAAGAGCACTGTCTTGAGAGTCCGATAGACTTGAGTGAAGGTTTATATCTCTGCTGCTTGTTTGATGTGTGAATTTGGCAAGTCATTAAACTGTTCTGAGCCCCAGTTTTCATATGTATAAAATAGGCTGAGGTGGGTGGATCACTTGAGGTCAGGAGTTTGAGACCAGCTTAGTCAATATGGTGGAACCCTGTCTCTACTAAAAATACAAAAATTAGCCAAGCATGGTGGCCTGTGCTTTTAGTTCCAACTACTTGGGAGGCTGAGGAACAGGAATTGCTTGAACCTGGGAGGTGGAGGTAGCAGTGAGCCAAGATCATGTCACTGCACTCCAACCTGGGTGACAGAGTGAGACTCCTTCTCAAAAGAAAAATAAATAGGGATTAAAAATAAATAAATCTAAACCATGTGGGGTAATTGTTGGTGAAATGAGATAATATGTGTCAAATCATTAGCACAGTGCCTGGCACAAAGAAATCAGCTACTATTCTTTTCCTTTTCTTCTTCTTCCTTCTACTTTTTCCTCCTGGAAAACAGACCATGAAAATAGCCAAATAAGTTGTATGTGCATGACAGGGGTAAGGGGAGGACCTGCTCTATTGTCAGGATGGAGTATAAAGTTATAGTCATTGTGATAGTGTGGTACTGGCCCAACAATAGATAAAAGTGTAATGGAAACAAACAGGACCCAGAAATAGACCATGCATTAATCACACTGCAGTCCAGTGAGGAAAAGCATGGACTACTCAGTCAATATTGCTGGGAATATTGGTTAACCGTGTGGGAGAAATGAAATGGGATCCCTATCTCACACCATACCCAAAACTGATCCCAGATGGATTAAATGTGAAAGGCAAAAGTCAAACATTTTAAGAAGAAAATAAGGACTCTACTTCATGACCTCAGGGCAGGACAGGATTTCTTAAGCAAAACACAAAAGGTTGATAAGTTAGAGTAATTAAAATTCAGAATTTCTCTCAATAAAAATTTGAACAAGATACTTGCAGCATATAACAAAAAATTAGTATTCAGAATATAGACAAATAGGAAATAATAATAATAACAACAACAACAACCCAGTAGAAACAGGGGCAAAAGACATGAATAGACATCTTACAGGAAGAGTAACTGGAATGCCCAATTAACATGTGAAATGATGCTCGACCTCATTTGTAATCAAGAAAATGCCAATTAAAACCAAAATGGGCTGGGTGATGTGGCTCACACCTGTACTCCCAGCACTTTGGGAGGCCAAGGCGGGTGGATCACTTGAGATCAGGAGTTCGAGACCAGCCTGGCTGACATGGTGAAACCCCATCTCCACTAAAAATACAAAAATTAGCTGGGTGTGGTGGCACACGCCTGTAATTTCAGTTACTTCAGAGGCTGAGGCAGGGGAATCGCTTGAACCTGGGAGACGGAAGTTGCAGTGAGCCGTGATTGCACCGCTGCATTCCAGCCTGGGCAACAGAGTGATACTCCATCTCAAAAACAAACAAGCAGACATACAAAACAAACCACAATGGTCTACCATTTTATACTTGTCAGGTTAACAAAAGCTAAGAGATCTGACAAACATGAAAATAAGTACTGTTTGAGTGAGTGTGTGGATGAAAAAGAACAAAACCAGGAAATGGGTCCAGGAGATAACCCATTTTGCCAGCTGAGCTCTCTTGGGACTTCTCTTCCCACTTAATGTCTGTTATTAGTGTCATGCAGTGTACACTGTTATTAAACTCTTAACATAAAAAATAAAGCTGCTGTGGTCGGGGCAGGGCTGTAAGCTTTGGTCTCCAGGTCATTTATCTAATGAAAGGACGTGGAGCTGTGGGAAAGAACAGTTGGAATGTTTTATTTCCTAAAGGTTGTGGGGACAGTGGTTTTGAGGCATAGGCAAAGATGTTGGTGGAAGGGAGCTGGTCCTCTGAAATGCCCATTAGTTTAAGAGCATTTTCAATGAAGTAACATAAAAAAATTAACATAAGCATTCTTTTAATTTTAGAGCACATGGGAAGACTCTTCACTCTGTGGCATTAGGACCAGGCCCCAGTAGGGAAATGTGGGATGTTTGTGTCTCCTGCTTCCCACCCAACCCTTCTGCACCTTTTTCTTCCAGGCACATTAAAAATGCTCTGCTCCTCAGTATAATGGACCTGAAGGAGTGCAAATTGTCTATTGTTTCAATAGAACATGGATTAACTCTCCTGAAATAATGTGTCACCGGCCAATAGTAATGCCTTTTATGGACCCGGTACAGTATCGCAATAACCTGGAAATAATGGGTCATTGAAAACACTTGGAATTCACTGTGTTATTTTCTTATTTGTTTCTGCAGAAAAATCTCAGTTTGGGTTCTATTCCTGGTCATTTAGCAAAGGTCTTAATTTGATCCATTGTCTTTTATGACAAAGAGGTTGAGGGGTTATGTGACCAGCTGAAGACAAGTCTGCTGGGAGCCTTGGCTTTCTGCTTATGCAACAGTGTCAAAACCACTTTTAAAAATGCCATCCCATGGAAATCACCAACAAGGTTTAGCAGGAGGAGCTTATTACCAGAAATCTTAATTTGATTACTAGCAGGGATTTTACTTATTATTGTGAAGCTAAAACAGAACTGTTCCCTCTTTTTGGGAGGAATTTTTCCCATCATCTTCCATATTCAAGATTGGTTAAAAAATCTCTGCCCAAAATTGATCTGAGCAGGGCTCAAGAAATAAAGAGGATCTCTGGCTAATAGCAGGTGCATTTTAATCACAAGCCCTAATTTGATCACGTATGGCTTCCCTGTGCCTTACAAAGACAGATTTTTAAGTGCATGTAACATTAGAATATGGAAAGCCTTGGCCATTCCACCCTGCCCCATGAAGACTTACATGGTCCCAATGCTTAAAATATGGAGAGAGGAACAATTAACATTGTGTTTCCAGTGCATGTGGTGGCCCTAAGTAGCTTATGGGTTCTGGGTCCATCTAGAAGCAATAAATTCATGTTATTATTGCATTAAATAAAAGAAACATCTTGAATCATCATATATGAAGATCTCTTTTCCAGTGGCTGGCAGAACCAGGGGGAAGGCCGGCTTTTCCTTCCCTTCACAGCTGGCTTGAGACCCAGGGAACAGGCAGAGAAGCCTGGAAATCTGGATGGCTTCTAATTATCTCTTTACAGCCAACTAGGCTACCAAAATGATTATCTTTTTCTCTCCAAGCCTTACTGACCTGTGGCTAATGAGATTTGTGCTTCGATTAGTTGTAGAACATAAATTAGCTAATCAATGGCAATGGATTCACATTATTTCTCATACATGAGTTCCGCTGCAGTGATCTGTATTTAATATTCAAATCAATTTCGAATGCTCAGGATGATTCCGTTAATGTGACATGCTGGAAGCTGGCAGCATCTGTAGCCTCCTGGCCGATGAGGACTAGGCCAAGCCTGCATGATACACCTGCCTCTCATCAGCTTCCGGAGCTTTGCAGATTGCCTTGCCTTCCATTACACAGGGTGAGGGGCAAATGGGGTTCGGCAGAAAGCTTGTGGAAAAAGCAAAAGAAACTCCAGGAGCATGTACAGCAGAGGTGACCTCTTTCCTGAACAGGAAATCAAAAAGCAAGCGAGCTAATTTCAGGTGTTTGATGTGCAAACTTTGCAAAGAGCGAGGTTGTCGGTCAGCGTCTTCACTTTTTAGCACCGAGAAGCATATCTTTGCTCTTTGCTGTAATTGTCTCATCTGTACAATTAGCTGGCATCTTGGCATAAAATGTGGAAATTTGTACAGTCTTCTAGGCATCTGTGGGCTTTATGGTACAAGTTCTGTTAGTACTGAAGCCACAGAAAATTAAATGTTCCCCAAAGAACTTCCAGATGTGCTTTATTCTAATAGGGTCATTATACAGTAAATTAAAAAGCAGGGTAAATGGAACTGTAAAATTTAAATTACTCTAAAACCACATCTCTTTGCTTTGAGCATTCATTTGTGGGGTTGCATTTGCAATAAATGTGAATTAGGCAGCTGCAATAACTGTTAATCATATATTTATAAAATAGTAATGAGGAAATGAATAGCAGAGTAAGACAGCTGCACATTTCTCTAATAGTGTGTCAACTGTGAGCATAATAAGATGTGGAACACTGTTTGGTGCTGGGCTGATAATATAGCTGAATGTAAGAGATCGCTTCAGCCTCTTAACTTTACATGAAATTTCACATAAAATCCATAAAAGCCCACAATAATGCATTATGCCTCTGAATTGTATTCAATATTTTTCTTTGCTTTGATTTTCTGAAATGAGCTCTACTTTCACCAAAGTCATCTTCTGGAGATCGGTGAGGCTTTTGTTTCAGGCGATGTCGGGCTTCTAAGATTGCAATTGGATTGAAAGAAACCAGCGCCAATGCAGGCAAGGAGTGGATAGTGGCGCTTTGTTTTGTTTTCTCTGGGTTGCTGTACATGGCCAGAGGGATGCTTTGTCCTGGGCTGAGGACACGGTCTGTACAGGCCATCCCAGCTGCCTCTTGATATCAGGATTCTGGAGAGAGGCCACTCCCTGTCGACCAGAGTCTCTAGACTGCCAGTTTGGCCTGATGGGAACAGGGACATCACCTTCAGCCACTTCCAAACATCGAGGTGGGCTGAGGCTGGGTGCTCAGGGAGGACCTAGGAAAGGTGGTGTGAATCTCAAGAACCAGTGTTTGGGGAGCACAGTTTTCCTTCCTGCATGCATGCTGAGCTGACTCTGGGCTTTCTCAGGGCTGGTGATGGTGCCTGCTGGTTTGGTGACGATTATGTCAGAGTTCGAGAGGAGGATGACAACTGATTCAGTCTTAGCAAGGCAAGGAATGGGGACAGCTCTTCTGTGGAGCTCTAGACGCTCAGAAGTCGCCTGGCCTCGTCTAGCCTCGTTTTCGGATAAAACCCTCTGCAGTGCCCATTGAAATTGAGGCTTTGGGATATATTTCCTTCTGTGCATCATGGGAGCAGGGGAGGGGACACTGAGGTGGAGTGTTCATGTGGAGGGCTGGTCCTGGGACAAGCTCATCATATCCCTCAACTGCATAGCATTGCTGGGAGCAAACAGATGCTCTTTAGAGTGGCATTCAGAGCTCTGCAGGAGCTGGCCCAGTCACCTCTCCTTCCACCACTCACATTAAACATAGGGTCCTAGATATGCCATGGTCTTGAATTTGGTAGCTTTGGGTTTTCTGTTCCCTTGGTCTGGAATGTTCTTCCATGCTTGCAAACTGCAATTGTTCTTGGGCTTCCCCTATGTGAAGCTTTCCCAGACGCGTGGGCACTTTTTCTGACTCCCTGGCACTCATTGTGCTACGTGTGCATCCCTATTACAACAGTCTCATTGCATCTTGGGGTTCTAGAATCTAGCGCCAGCCACTCCTCAGACTGAGGGCTCCGTAAGCACGTCTGAATTTTGGTGCTTGTTACATCTTGTTTTGCAGAATGAGTGCATGAGTGCAGTCACTGGATGTTGGTATAAGTTCAGAGAAAATAACCTGGAGGAGTTTGGCTTAAACTCTGTTGATATTTCTAAGACTAGGATAGGTCCACCTTTCCTAAGGGCAGCCTCCAGCTCTTAGGATGGAAGGGAGTTGTCTGCTAGGGACTGGAGAAGGAGCAATTCTAATGGAACGAGATGCGCAATGTGGGATGTTTCAAAATAGAGTTTGTAGCTGCACTGCCCTTCACACAAGACTCTGGGAGGACCCTCAGTGAAGGCAGTGTGCTAGGGGGAAGCTGGAGCTCATTACTGTAGTTTTCCTGAGAAGAAGGGAGACAGGGAGGAGGAGGGGGGAGAAGTGGAGGCCAGAAGAGGGAGAGAGAAGGGGAGAGAAGAGAAATAAGAGGAAGAAGAGGAAGAAAAAGGAGGAGGAGGAGGAGGGGGAGACTGTTGTATACACATACACTGAACACTGTGATCTCCTAAAACTAAGTTCACGTCCCAATAGTTCATTATTGAATTTGTTTTGGTATTGAATTTTTTAACCAAATTTTTTTTAAGTTACAAAAGTACTATATGGTCATTATAGAAAATGTGGAATGTAGAGAAGTACAAAGAAGAAAATAAATGTTCCCCATAACCATCCCTACTCAGATATAACTCCTGTTAATATTTATGCACTTTCTTTGTCTTTGTTTTGTTTGTATCCATATCCATTAATCCAAATATACTGTACATCATATTCTGAAATTTTTCATTCACTATATTAAGAACATACTTCATATCATCAAATGTTCTTTTTCATCATAATATATCACTTAATGTGATTCCCTAGAATGTCCAACATAAAGAATTCTATAATTCACTCATTCTCTGGTTTTAAAAAATTCCGTAGTTTATCCAACCATTCTTTATATGTTTAATCATTCACTTATTGTCTATGTAACTGTTCTCTATTTATCTAATATTTATGAACATTTTTGATCTTTTAAATAATGTCATTATTAAAGTTATTAACATTTGCCAGTTTCATAAGTAAAGCTTAATTTCAATTTATTTATTTCTAATGAAGTAGAAAATTTTCCCTGTTTTTTGCTTATATATATATCATATATGTAAGAATTATCTTATAAGTATATATAAGTATTATATATGTCATATATAAATATATATAATCATCTCAAAGGAAATATATATTTATATATTATATATGAGAAATATATACATTAAATATGTATGTATATATGTGTATCTGTACACACATGATATATATTATTTATATATAATATATAAGAAAAAACATATTTAATATATATACACACATATGTGTTTTCTTTGAGATGTATATATGTATATTTTTGACTTAAGTACAGCCATCATTAACTGAGGGAACAGTGCCAGCACAGAGTGTTTCATGGGATGCATTATTTTTCGTTTAGACCTCACATTCACCCCATGAGTAGCCACCATACTCCACATTTAGTGTGGGCTTCCCAGGCTTGGCGAGGTTGAGGATACCACCATGAGGTGCACGGGTGGAGCATGCTGCGCTGGAATGCCTGTTTCATCATTTTTCTACTCAGGTGCTGGCAGCTTTCTTTTTAATTGTTTGGAGTTGTTTAATTTATTGGAATTGTCTGCATGTCAAATATTTAATTCATTGTCCTTGTACATATACCATAGAGTTTTAAGTGGAAGCTGTAATGTCCCAATGTTTCCCACAAAGAAGGGGAAAAGTCAAGCAACTCATTGCTTTCTCCATTTTGATTATGTTGGGTGGCTTACCTGCTTGTAGCCCCACTTCCTAGATTCTTTCCCTTTGTCATCTCATGGTGTCTTTGCCAAGTGCAGGGTGGGTGGAGTGACATTTACGCATTCATTTGAGGAGACTGAAGCCTGCCCAGTGTTAGAGAGTTGGAGGACAAGCCAATTAAAAAACAACAACAACAAACAAAACCTTGGTCGGCGGTTTTGTTTGTGGTTGTTGTTTTTTAAATTGGCTTGCCTGCCAAGAACAACAGGAACCAACCAAATCAAACCAAACTGGACAAAAAAATCCCCAATGGTGAGTCAGTTGGTTTGGATTGGGGATAGGCCTGCCAGATAAAATACAGAATGCCCATTTAGAGTTCATTTCACATAAACAACCAATACTAAAATGACTGAAAACAGCAAAAAATACTTTTGAACAGTCCCATGCAATATTTGGGACATACTTATACTTAAAATTTTTTTGTTATTGTTTATCTGGGACCCTTGTATTTTTATGTGCTTGAGCTTACAGCCCTAAGTGGGGAAAACCTGCTACGACTGAGGACAGAGTCAGAGGGACTGAAAGAGGAAAGACGAGCTGACTGGCCGAGTTCACTTTGTTTTTAAACTTTGCTCTCATTCCTTTTCATCCGGTTTGGGTACACTGAGTAATGCGAGGTTGAAGGCTTGGAACCTGACTGCCTCTGTTTGGATGCATGGGTGTGGGGTGTGGGTGGCAGTGGGAGACCTTGCATTTCTGGAGCTGCCTAATGCTTCCTCATTCTTCTCGGGGTGGGACCAGCAGTGGGAGGGATTGGTTACAACAGAAGCCAAGATATTATATGGTCTTCCTTTTAAATAAGAGAATATACAAAACCCTACTTTCTTTTCTGAATAAAAAAGTAATAATGTGAGTAGGCAGGGAAGGTGTCTGGACAAAATACCAATTTATAATGATAATTGTGGAAAACTTCTGAATAAGAAAGGAGAAAATTCAGTCACTCAGAATCCCATCACCCAGAGAAAAGCACCGTTAGCATTTCAGCATATTTCCTTCCAGTCTTTTTTCCCATGCTTCTTTTGTTCTTCTAACTGTAAAGTCTGGAATCCCAAGTCAAAGTGGCCTCCTTTTCAGAGGCATAGAGAATGCTGGGATTTGAGTGGGAGCTCAGCGATATTAAGGTGCTTTCAGCTGGCCCAAGTTCTCCTAGGATATCTGGAAGGGTTCTCACTTTTTGGCCCTCATTGGGGATTGCACCAGGCTCTCTTACCGGCCCATAAACTGTGTTAGGAGTCTTTTGCAAACACAATTTAATTGGGAATTCTAACATATGTAACAGATAAAAAGGGCATTTTGGCAGTCTAAATCTAATTTAGAAGTTCAAATTCATGATATTTTAAAATCAATCAATGAGAACCATAAGACTGTTTTGAATTTGGGTTTATGAGTTACACTTGCAGCCTATAACCTATAATACTTGCAGTTTTAGCATCCAATTCAAGTGAGAGTATTATTTTTATAGCAGTGAGCGATTATGCTTGCAAATGGTAATTTTAAGAAGTAGCTTACCTTGAAATTTAAGGATATTCATTAATTAAACAGTAATAAAGGAGAAAATTATTCTGATATGTGCTCTTTAAAATTTTTTTTCCTGTTTCTTTTTTTGGTCTGTGACAGATCAGAAAAACTGTGCTCAAAAACAAGTTGCAACACCAGTTAATGCATTGGGCGTGTCTCCATTGTGTTCAATTTATGAAGGCATATTGTTATGATAAAAAATTATGTAGAGTAAATAATTAATTTGAATTAAATATTTTAAGACCCCATGAGTGCCCAGAACAGCCCCAGAATTCTAGAGAAAAGCTTGGGGGAAACCTGCCCCTGTCCATGGCTCTCTGGACAACAAGATTGTGTTGGGCTGACCAATGCCCAGTTCAAAATTGTTGATCATCTTGGGATCAAGAGGCCCTTGTTTGAGGCTGAGCCCATGATAGGCTCTTATACCACCACTGCTGGCCCCCAGCATGGACCCACGTGCTTCCACAGGAGACTGTCGGTGTTCAATGGTTATCTTTTTTTTCCTCTGGGATAGTAATGGCTACCATTTATTGAGCGTCTACTAAGTGCCAGACCCTGTGTGGTGGCTTTACATCATTAGAAATATCCTGTGATAGAGAAGAACACCCACACTGCTCCCAGGCACTGCTTCAGTCACATAAATGTGACTGAAGGAACATTCTGGAAAGCCTCTTAAGGTGGGGAAAAGTCTGACTAACCACAGCCAAAGGACTTTCTGGGAGGGTAAGTTTAGTAATCCACACAGCTGTGGCTTTGATGAATGGGCTATTCCACTGCAGGGTAGGCCTCTGTGCCCAGGGCTGCCCTTTCTCCATCCCCCTTCCTCTCCTCTAAGTAAAACAAGATATGGCTGTGATGTCACCCAAGGAATACTTGTTGAGGAATGAACGAACGGGGTAAAACAGGAGCCTCCTAGGGTGATGTGTGTCTCGGTGCAGACTGACAGAGTATAAGCAGAGCAGTAGCTTGAAGAAGGTTGATGGCGAAGGCCGCCCTTTTGATGTTTCAGGCAGAGAAAACTGAGAGTTGTCTGCAGACCCAGGTGGAGACCAAGGCCTCAGGTGTTCATGCTGCTTCCTCCTGAGGACTGTAGTAAAGCTCTCTCTTCCCCTCCTGAGAGAGTGTGAATGGGTATCCGTTTCTTTCAAGACAGGGGTGCAATGTGAAGATCACATTAAACTATGTTTGTGGAAAGATATGTTCTGATCTCAAGACAAATTCTACTTTATAATGCTTTCAAAGCTAATAGGTAGTAAGCTGTTGCATGCTTTATAATTTAGGGTTAACACTGGGATGAATCCTCTGCACTGAGTTAACCAGATCCTGTATTTCATGGAGAAGACACTGTACCATGAGGCCATGTCCCCACATGGGTGGTACTTGTGGACTCCAATGAGACTCCCTAATAAAGCCCAGCTCCCCATAGACTCTCAGTCACATGGGTTGAGTTCCATTAGTAATGTCTGGCCGCAACAAAGAGGTGGGTTCGATAGGTTGCCGTGGGTTCTTTGTGAAGAACTGCTAATCTCCCCCAAATTACTGCCCTTTGAATCTCTACTGCATCCAGCTTTCTTTTTGTAGATTGGCTCCATTTAAAGTGATTAAAGTGGAGATCTGATTGGATAAGTTCATCCAAATTCTGTAAACGCCACTTCCGCACAAACGGTTGCTTGCAGTCAATTTAATTTTTCAAATAAAATGATTAAATTGCTATTATTGTTGGATCTTTTTTTATTAAGAAAACCTTTTAAAATGTTAATTATTGGGCCCCTTGAAACACTTTCATCTTTCCCGACTTGCTCTCAAGCAGAAAATAACTGCTTGTGCCTCACACCAACCCAAGGGAAATGCAGGCTTCCCTTTTTACACCTGCAACTATTCTCCTTAGCTCTAATATTTATGTGAATTTAACTTTAATTTTTCTGCCTTTCATCTTCTGAATTAGTCATATAATGCACAGATCACTCCTTCACTGCTTCTTTCCTGTTTATTTGCCTTAACAATAGATTCATTAACTAGATTTGGGTGCTCAAGCCATGCAACCACATCCATTTCAAAGGAAGATTTAATGGCATTTCATATTTTTCTACATTAAGGAAGATTAAAGTATATTACAATACCCTTTACTGCCCTATTTTCTTCATTTTAAAAGTGGTCAGTTTTAAAATTTTTTCCCTCTCTTTCTTTCATCTGCAGTGTTCGATAAATTGTCCAGGCCTTTCAGATGATAGTCCCAGCAAATTGAGTTCTATATTACAACTCGGACGCATTGTTTAGCCCATCAGCAGTCAGATAAAGCACCCCTATTCACACAGGACATCAAAAGAACAAATATATGTTCGAAGTGGGTAAAAAGAGGACTGAGACTTGGATATTTCATTTACTTAATTGTTAGTGATTATTTGGCTAGTTTCAGAGTGATCATTGTGCTGACTCTGAACCTAGACTTCCTTGCCTGATGTAATAGTGGTGTGAAACTCATATCCACATCTACATAGACCTAGATATATATTCATGACCACAAATTACACCATTGGCAGACAGGGCAGGTGCATCATCTTTAATAGCCCAAGGGGCTGGCATACTAACATTTTAATAGCAGGCAGTAATGTGAAATGCAAGATCCGGACTCATGCCTTTTTATTTTAGCTGTGTATCAGCTTGCAAAATAGTCAGGGAACTGGAAGGCATTCTCAGGCTAGAGCAAGGGAGATATTAAGATTTAAGCTTTTTTATTTTTATTTTTTGTAAGGCAGAGGAGGTCAAGGTTATTGGGCACCCCTTAGGCTGAAGTTTCATTTGGGCATGTCATCTATCAGCCCAAATCATTGATGGAGCCCTCCCCCATCTCAATAAATGCAGCATAACCTTGCTTGACACTGAGTCTAAACAAAGTTTTGGGATGTTGGTAAGATGTGGGAGGAAAGGGCAGAAGACAGATTTTACGACAGCACAATCATGGGGTGTAGGTTTTAGGCAATAAGCAGGTAGCCTAGTTTTCTCAAAAGAAAAAAGAAAATAATGGAAAAGTGTAACGTTCATTCGGAGGCCTCAAAGGCATAAAAAACCCAATTCCAACTGTTATAGGTCCCTGCAGGAGTCTACAAAAGAACTAAGCTTTTTAAGTAAGAAAACTAGATTCTGGCCCACAGGGCCCTGTCATTGCTGCTTAATGGATGAAACTCTTTGGATATAAATATGCTGTTTACTTCTCAGCTTCAGCTTTCATAAAATATAACCTTTTTATGATTTACAACCCACAGAAAAACTGGAGGATGGATTTTTAGCTCTGAATTGGTTGGATGTCAACAAGAAAAATATAGATAACATATCGAAGTAGCAGGGTGTTAATGCCACACAAAATGATGAAATTATTTTTGTTTAGAAAAGTTAAGTTTGTTCTTAAAGTTGTTGGGAGATGGTGGTTGTGAGAGGCAAGGCTGATGGAAACCTGTGAAATGTCTCTCATTTTAAAGTCCTCGTCCAGTGACTCACAAGTTTGGACATACTGACTTTAGTTCCCTATTGGTAATGTCTTATTGAAAAGTCTGGGCCAATCACAGATTTTTTCAAAAATGGGAATGGTTGTTCTTGGTCTAAATCACTCAGAATTTTCAAGTGCTGCGTTTTGGTCACATCTTCCAACATCAAATGTAGAAGCTGCCCTGATCCTGCAGGAGGGAGATGATAGAACAAGTACTCTCACGTCCCAAGCAACCACAAACTCTCCCCACTACAGACTGACAAAAGCCAGTGCAGCCTTGGATGTTTGATTGGAAAAAGATAATTTGCCATGGTAATTTAGCATTCAGGCATCTGTATGAGCATATACACACACATATATATATACTTCTCCATTCCAGTGGCCTTTTGTTCATGTTGTTCAATTTTTTTTAATAGAACATTAAAATAAAGTTGAATTTTTTTTTTTTATGCTTGGGGAAACAGCCTGATCCCTGAATGAATGAACCTGGAATTCTGCCAATAGGACTGCCAGCCAAAGAGGTGAGGTTGTCAAAACTGAAAAGGTCTTCTCTTTTGACTAGTCCAAGCACTGAAGAAAGGGAATTTACTCTGTTTTTTTGAAAGTTGCACTCAGCAAATTAAAATCTCATGCTCTGGAGGTTGAACTACCAGGTTTTCAGTCTTTCCAGAACCTAGAAAGAGCCAAGCTGTGAGGTTGTGCCATGGGGAGCTGTCTTCTGGTGGCCAGAATAGTCCTTCTCACTCCTGGTCTTTTGGATTTAGACAAAAGTGTCCAGTGAGAGGAACACCAACGGTACTTATTTCCTTGGGTGGCACTGCAGAGCCTGCCTCTGGAAGAGATATGTGACCCTAGAAGGTGGAATTGGCTGTGTGATTTATGGGAAAAAAAGAGCATTGGTCAAAATTCACTGTGGAAACCTTTTCACATTTAGTGCCAGCACCCCCTGCAGGATATCACGATTGCCTAGTGGTCTTCAGTCAACCAAGGTCTGGGACGAAACCACAGGAAGACTTTTGGCTTTCTGTTCTACTTTCCAGAGAAATGAGGGAGACCTTCACTTGGTTTATATTTGGTTAGAAGTTCCCAGGGTGGAGAGAGGGGTGTGTATTCTCAGGCAGGTGCACTCAGTCAATTTGGCAGCCAGTGTTGGGTTCATTCAGCGTTCTGTGAGCAGCGCAGAGTGCCCGAGGGCTCCCAGGCCCTGTGTTGGCTGTTGGGTGGATACCAAGATCCATGTACTCATAGTTGGTCGGCATGGGTGGCTCACTAGAAGCCAGACATAGTGTGTACCGGGTGTTTGGGCCCAGAATGGTGCTTTTTCTTCTCATGGGACTCACTTTCTAGAGGCCACCAAGCCAACAGGCAACAGATTACAGTAGATGATCAACTCTTAGGCCCTTATTGGATCACATGGAAAGGATCCTGAATGGACCTTGAAAGGTATTGACAGGAAAGCTTGCTGGTGGGAGAAGCGATGAATGTTTCTGGCACGAGGGGAACTACCATGTGGAAACATCTGGAGGTCAGAGACACTATGGAATAACAGGAACAGAAGACGTTCAGGATGGCCAGGGCACAGAGTAAACACAGATTAGGCATCAACTCATAGTTCAAAATGGTATTTACCCATTTTTAGCGAGCACATGTGTGTGAGTATATGTAATAAGGTGGTGGGTGCGGGGCAGGGAGAACTCTTGAAAAATGCAGATTCCTGGGTCCTATTCAGAGAATGAGGTGGACCCCCCAACAGCCCAGAAGACAGTGCCCCAGGCCAGAGAACATTTGGAAGGTGCATCAGAGCACATGCCCCAAAGATAGAAGTTTGCATGAATCCCCACTTAGAGCAGGTGAGGCAGGCTCCAGATCGGCCCAGATGGCATACAGGGAACATGGCAGGCCTTAGGGAGAAGGGATCCTGGTAACACCGTGACCCCATGAAGTACCCCTCAACCCGGCTCTCTATAAGCTTCCAGAGCAAGCTGAGAGGCTCACTCTGTCCCTAGTAAAAGCAGTTTCCCCCTCTTCAGCACACATTGGGTCCTCACCCAAACCTATGGCACAGGGAAGGACATAGCCATATTGTTGGCCTTGCTTTACCAGCTGGGGTCCAAAATGAACTTTTCCAACTCAAATGAAATAACCCCAGTCCTCATGGCTCTGACTTCAAGAACGTCCTTCTTTGCCTTCCTAGGACCTTCCTCCTAGGAGCACACAGTCCCTTCTCAGACCAAGGGGTTAGTCCTGAGACTGTCCCCTTCCTATGCCTTGGAGCTCATTGTCTGGATGGAGCCATGATTGCATGTGGTATCAAAAGCATCTCCGTTGTCATCATCATTGCCATCATCATCACCACCATCATCACGTTCTTCAGAGTGCTTTTATACACACGCAGCGGCACTTAATCTCCCTAAAAGATCAGGGAGATTTAAACTTAACTGGGGGGGAGGGTGGTCAAAGACCACCACATCTCCCCAGAAGTCCTGGAGGGCGTGTGTAGTGTGGGATTTTTGTTCCCATTTTACGGATGCAGAAACTGAGCTTCAGAGGTTATGGCTTGTCCAAGATTACACAGAAGATGAAGTTAGCTCCCTCTGGCAAGGATGTGTCAGTAACAAGAACTCTAAGAAATGTTTTGGGTATGGAGGCACTGAACTGGGGCCTGAAACTTGAATATGGCTGGCTCTCTGTGCTTTTCAAGTTTAAATGAAATAACTCACTGCCTTGCAGAGCGGAATGTGCCACCCATCAGCTGCTCCAGATGAGCTAGCTATATTTGCCTTCTCTGGGTCAGTGGGGAGGCTCCATCTAAGGGAGTGGGCAGAGGCAGCACAGCTGGGGAGGCTGAAGTCCCTTTGTCACCCCCAGGGCCCAGTCTGCAAATTCTGGAAGGGCAAGGAAGAATAAAGCAGGTTTGATGCAGGCTGGAGAGGTGTTAGGACTGGGCTGGGGGCTCCTCAAGCAGGGGAGTCTCTTCTCTAGGATCCCAGCAACAATACCCCTTAATACCTGTCTCCGATTTCTGGGCCAAAAAGTCTTGCCAGACATTCTTACAGCACAGAGAACTCAGGGTGGTTTTCTGGAGGGGTTGGCAGGCCTGTCCTGGGAGTGCATGTGAATGGATGGGAGATGAAGCTCCCTCACTGCTGGGGGCCATGAGGTCTTGGGGTGCTGGGGGCCAAGCAGGGCTTTCCTTTGTGCACTCCATGATAGTGGTGAGCAGTCTGGGCAGAATTGGAAGTGCCTTCTGTAGGCACGAAGTATCTTCTTCATATTAGTATTCTCAATGCTCAGCAAATGATAAGGGTTCAATAAGGGTTTGATCAATGCGGAGGAGGTCTGCACGTTTGCAAGAATTCAATAGGACATAGGCTCCTCTACCCCAGCATCTCCAGAAAACCAACTATCCCCAGTATCAGCAGACTAACAGCAGCTCATCCTCCTTGTGACCTGCAAAAACATCCTGAAAGGATCAAATCACTTCTGGGCCACCCCTTCTGCACCCCAAGTGATGAGAATAAGAATGCCTTCCTGCCCCTAGGGAGCCAGGTGTAGGTGGGAGGGGGTGTTGAGCATTTGGACCCCAGGTGAAAGGTCATGCAGTGCAGTCATCAGAGGACCTGGGAGGCAGCAGCCCCTGAGTCACCATATGTAGGGGCTCAAAAACCAAACAGGGACTGGGGAGAGCTGCTCTGAGTCAGAGGAGAAGGGGTCCTCTTTCAACTGGGGTAGAAAGGAAGACTTTCTGGAAGAGGTGGCTTTGATCTGGGCTGGGTTGAGGTGGGAGAAAACTTAGCCACAAGTAATGGTGGCAGCAGTGAGGGGGAGGTGGGAGTAATGGAAATAGCTGCAGTGGCGGTGACCAGTGGCAGCCCACATAGACAGTCTCAGCGGTAGAGAGAGTCAGCCAGGGAGCTGCTGTCTCTAGATCTCACCATCTTCATCTGAAAACGGGGACCATGAAGTGTCCCTTCACACCTTGCAGACAGTTGGGATGGGAGTTGTTTTCTTCCTTGGTTAAAATAGTTCATGTTCTCTTTTCGTTCTTTTCTGGTGTATATTTCTGAATGAGAGCCCAAGGGGGCTCAATCAATATTTGTTAAACTCTTGAATAGGGGTGTGGGGCTTGTAGGGCCTGCAGCAGAGATGTGGTTAGAAGGGATCAGGAAGCCCTGCAGGCCTAAGCCTAGAAGTGAGATGACAGCTGGAATCCATGGGCATCAGTCAAAGGAGGTGAGATGGGATAGAAGCAAATGGGAGTCAGGTAGTCTGGGGTCTGTTCCTGTTCCACCAGTGTTTTGGGGGTGACTTTAGGTAGATCTCTGAGCCAGTTTCCTTGGTTAGAAAAGGAAGAGTTTGGCCAGATGGTCTACAGAGGCACTTCCAACTTTGATGTTCTAAGAATGTGTTTGATGCTGAACTACTGTTGACTAGAACCTGCTCTCTGCCAGGCCCTGTCACTCAGGCCATCACGCTGTGAGAAAGGCAGGTCCCCATTTTACAAGTGTGGAAACTGAGACCCAGGGTGCAGATATGGTTGTCTTCAAATCCAGCCTAGGTCCTTCTCTACCATGTCAGTGGTCATAACCACAGCAACCAAAATAGGTGCCAATGTGCCAAGTTACAGACTGGAACTTTTGGAGGGATCGCAGAGTGGGATCCCACATTACCTGGTACCGAGAAGTTGTGCCAACAGCCTCATGAGATGCAAAGTGGACAGTGCTGTCAGGGACCTGTGGGACATGGGTCTTCCTGGGCCAGAGGATTGAGGAACCAGATGATCTTGTCTTCTGCCTACTCCAGGATGTGGTTGGTCTTAGAGAAGTAAGACACGGTTACTCAGTGGATGCTCGTCATAGCTCAGATCGGCCCAAATCCAAGGCCCCAGACACGGGGCTAGAAGTCAGCCAAACTGTCTCAAAATAAAAACCCCACGTTCTTACCCTTTTCCTCCTGGAGTTCTTTCATCTGGGCTCAGAGAGGAGACTTTTTTAAGTGGGAGCTCAAATTCATATCTGGTATGGCTTCATAGGTTGAACTTTGGGAAAATCCATCACCATTCAGTTGTCCTCAGAATCCCAGATCCAATTTTCCACATCTAGTTAGTACCCAAAAGGAACAGTTGGTAAGAAAAAAAATTCTTCATGCTTTAATTAAACATCCATGTTTGGCTTGTGTTTGGGGGCATATTTTTACATCTTAAAATGTTTCTCTTCTCTTTGTAGTTGGGCTTTTCTTATAAACAGAGCTGGCTCAGAGTCACATTAATTTAATTTTATCTGTGATCCACATCAGCCTAGAATGCTATTAATTTGGATTTGACTGCCAGCAGAAAACAGCATTCACTAATATCCACTTTTTAGCTAGGTAATTGTGTAGTAATTAGGATGCGTGTTGTACATAATCTTGATTTAAATAATTCTTGCTTAGTTTTTTGTCTACATAGATAAAAAAGCTATTTTGTCAGTATTTTGGGAGTAGGAAATCATCTTGATTATTTTAATCAAAATCAGCATTTGTGAATTGTGGCATTCTTTTAGGAACAATTAATCTACAAGGCAGAGATTTGTCTCTCTGCCCTGCGTTGTAGATCCGTTGAGAATGCATTAAGATAGAGCAGAAGTGCCAGTCTCCAGGCCCCCAAGACACGCACCTCTGGCCTGATTTCTAGGTCTTGGGGGCCTGATAGTCAGCTTCAGAGACAGTTCTATGTAATCTCAAGTCCTAGGTCTGCCACTTTGGAGTTGGGACTTTGGGCAAGCACTTAACATGATTGTGCCTCAGTTTCCTCATATGCAAATGGGGGCGGCTGCTGTCTATGTGGCGATTAGATGTGATGACACATAGAGAATGTTGGACTCCACCCATTGTTACTTCTTCATGCTTTTGTCACCAAGAGGCAGCATCTCACAGTGATTTAGAGCAGAGATCAGCAAGCTTTTCCTATAAAGAGTCAGATAATATTCTAGGATTTGCAGGCTGTGTGCTCTCTGTTGCAGCTACACAATTCTGCCTTGGTAGCTCAGAAGCAGCCACAGAGAATACATAGATGACCAGGTGTGGGTTTGGTCCATGGGCCATAGTTTGCCAAGCTCTGGTCTGGTGCAAGGTTTTGGAATCCAACAAATATAATTTGCAACCTGGTCTGACACTCAGTTGTCATATGTGTCCTTAGATAAAGTATGTAACTTCTCATTTTCCCATATCAACCAACAAGCCTGGAGTGGGGATTAGGTGAAGTAATGAAGGAAAAGCTTGCAGTGCAGAGCCATGCACATCACTCAATAAGGAGGCACTAATATCCTCACCTTGGCCTGCTTCCTAAGCACGGAAGCCAGAATCCAATTCCATATTGGCCAAGATCCTGCACATCTATAATGCTTAGAAGCTTCAAGGATCTTATTAGCACTGGGAGGTTGGGGTGAGGCATGTAAATACAGTAAGTAGGATGGGTAATAGTTAACCTAGTTAACCTAGACAGGTATCTCAAAGAGCCTTGGTGATTGTTTCTATAAACCTTGCTCCAAAGAGGCTTTCTTGCTCTGTGTCTGTTGTCATTCAGTTCTAAGCATTCTTTTAATGAACTCTTTTGACAGATCCTAATATTTTACCCTGTGTCCTTCTTGTTTCTTTTTTTATGTTTTAAGTTTATTTACAAACATATCTAGTATGTCATAGGAGTTCAAGAGTTTGATCCATTTTCCAAAGAGCTTGTACCTCAATTATTTGTTAAATGGATGAATAAAAAACATCCTTATTTTGTTTTTCATTTTCTATTTTTACAGATTTAGGGCGTACAAGTACATTTTTATTACATGGATATATTACATGGTAGTAAAGTCTGGGCTTTTTGTGTGCCCATCATCTGAATAGTGTATATTTTATCCAATAGGTACTTTCTCATTCCTCAGCACCCAACCCCCATCTTCCCACCTTTGGAGACTCCAGTGTCTATTATTCTACTCCGTAAGTCCACGTGTACAGACCATTTAGCTCCTACTTATGAGTGAGAACATGAGGTATCTGACTTTCTGTGTCTGAGCTATTTCACCTAGGATAATGGCCTCCATTTCCATCCATGTTCCTTTAAAAACCATTATTTCTTTCTTTTTTATGATTTAGTAGTATTCCATGGTGTGTGTATCTACACACACACACACATTAATATATACACACACACATACAGGTATTTTCTTTATCTAGTCATCTACTGATGGACACTTAGGTTGATGAATTTGCTACTGTGAATAGTGCTGCAGTAAACATATGAGTGTGGATGTCTTTTTAATATAATGATTTCTTTTCCTTTGGGAAGATACCCTGTGGTGGGATTGCCACATCAAATGATAAGTCTTTTTTTAGCTCTTTGAGAAATCTGCATACTGTTTTCCATAGAGGTTGTACTAATTTACATTCCCTTCAACAGTGTATAAGCGTTCCCTTTTCTTTGCATACTCACTAACATCTGTTGTTTTTTCACTTTTTAGTAATAGCCATTTTGACTGGTGTGAGATGGCATCTTATGGTGATTTTAATTTGAATTTCTCTGATGGTTAGTGATGTTGAGCATTTTTTAAATATGTTTGTTGGTCGCTTATATGTCTTTTGAAAAATGTCTGTTCATGTCCTTTGCCTACTTTTTAATGGGGTCATTTGTTTTTTTCTTATTGAGTTGTTTGAGTTCCTTATAGATTCTGGATATTAGCTCTTTGTCAGATGCATAGTTTACAAAGTTTTTCTCCTGTTCCGAAGGTCATTTGTTCACTCAATTGACTATTTCTTTTTGCTGTGCAAAAGCTTTTTAGTTTAATTAAGTTACATTTGTTTATTTTTGTTTTTGTTGCATTTGTTTTTGAGGCCTTAGTCATAAATTCCTTGCTAAGGCCAATGTCCAGAGAGTTTTCCTAGGGTGTTTATCCAGGACTTTTATAGTTTCAGGTCTTGTAGTTAAATCTTTAATCCATCTTGAGTTACTTTTTATATATCGTGACAGATAGGGGTTCAATTTCATTCTTCTGCATATGGTCAGCCAATTTTCCCAGGACCATTTATTGAATAGGATATTCTTTCCCCAGTATATATTTTTGTCAGTGTTGTCAAAGATCAGTTGGTTGTATGTATGTGGCTTTGGTCCTGGATTCTCTATTCTATTTCATTGATCTCTGTATCTCTTTTTATCTCAATACCATGCTGTTTTGGTTAATTTGAAGTCAGATAAAAACATTCTTATTTCTTAAGTAGTTGGTGTCTTACTATAAAGGTGCAACAAACCCAGATCCAAAGTACAAAGTCATTGTAATTAGTAACCACCACTTGTTTTCTACTGAAAACGGCAAATTCTCCCTCATGCCTTCCTTACAGTGTCTTCTACAGACCACAGAGGTTGTGAACCTCTCTGCAAAAGGCGCAGGGACTGGAGGTGGAAGAAAAACCCTTCTGACTTCTGTAGCAAGATCACTTAATAAAAAGTAATAATGTCACCAAGTAAGCTTGTGCTAAAACAAACCAATACCCACCCACCCCAAACCCACAGTGATGAAAATGTGTCAAAGGGATGTGGGAGGAAGCTGAAAAAGCTCCCAATGGCCATAGCTGGAACTACATGGGCAATAAAATAAATAATATAGAATTATATTAAAACCTAAAGTAAAAAAATACAAATCCACAAGTCTATACTGATACAAATCAATGACAGGATAAATACTTGATCATGAAAGCTCAGTGAGTACTGACTACAAATAAATATGTTTTAGTGAGTGGGTGAATTTGCAGATACAGATTCTGCAAATAATGAGGATCGACTGTAATTTCCAAATCTGGCAGACTTTTTCAGAGCTAATCCTGAGGGGACTCTAGACCACATTTGCTGTTGCTGATCTCTTCCCTCTTGAAGCTCCTCACTCCTTTAGCTTCTGGTGCCCTGTGCCCTCCTGGAATGCATACTCTGATATTCCTCCTCCACCTCTTATGTGAACTCTTCTTGCCCCTAGGTACCTTTTGAAGTGTTGCCATTCTCCAACATTTAAGAGAATATCAGAGTATACATTCCATGATCAATTGTGGACATGTGTAGAGTGGTGAAGAATTTGAGTCACTCAACGTGCACATTTCCAGCTGAGGTTGAACACGGTGATGCTCTGCCTTCCTGCCTCTGCTTTCATACTGTGAACCAGTGTCCTTGAGTCTATTCAGTATCACATTCTTCACATTTCTCTGCATTTTGCTGGTGATTTTGCTGTTTGAAAGGGACTTCAAGTGTAGTACTGAAGTGCTGTATAGTGTTTCTACGCACAGGAGGCTATGATCTGCCTTTTGAAAAAATATTTGTTAGGTAAGTTTCATTCAGGCATGAGTTATAGTGCTGTTTACTGTGAATTCAATGTTTATGAATGATCAATATATATTAAACAGGTGTCTTTAAACAGAGATGCACATAAACCAAGGTCAGCATTTATTGGGGTTTGAAAATGTTGTGCCCAGAGGCTTACAGGAACTGAACCCTTTATTTCCTGTAGGAGCGATGGTTCAGTGTTCACTAATGTGGCAACTTCATAGAACATAACTACTGCAAAGAATGAGAATAAACTGTATTAGGTCATTGTACACCTTAGCAAGAATGAATGGTGTCAGTCATGTAATAATAGAAACCAAATTATGGAGTCTTGAGTATTGAATGGAAGTTGAGGAAGTATAGAGCCAGTGTAGACAATGTGTCCTTCAAGAAGTTTAACTGAGAAGAGGAAAACTAGAGAACTTGTTTTTACAAATGTTAGATGCTCTATAAATTATTTTTCATTGAATTGAGGTAGAACCTGAAGTTTAAACGTAAGTTACTTGATGGATTCTTCTTTTTTTTTTTTGAGATGGAGTCTCACTCTGTTGCCCAGGCTGGAGTGCAGTGGCGTGATCTCGGCTCACTGCAAGCTCCGCCTCCCGGGTTCACGCCATTCTCCTGCCTCAGCCTCCCAAATAGCTGGGACTACAGGTGCCCACCACCACGCCCGGCTAATTTTTTGTATTTTCTGTAGAGACGGGGTTTCGCCATGTTAGCCAGGATGTTCTCGATCTCCTGACCTCGTGATCCGCCCACCTCGGCCTCCCAAAGTGCTGGGATTACAGGCATGAGCCATCGCGCCCGGCCTACTTGATGGTTTCTTATATTTTATGTAGCCAGACTCTCCTTGTCACTTTGGAGGATCTTTAACCTCAATTAAATAATTAAATTCCTATCAAGAATTACAGGAAGTGTATTGCCCATATGAGAAGGAAGTGACACCTGGAATGTAAAGGGTCTATTCTTGTGGCTTTCAATTGGAGGCTTACGTTTGAATGTTGTATTAAAAAAAAAAAAAAACCAAAACTCTCTGTTTGGTTACAGTTACCATAGAAAATATAGAATGTTAAATCTCAATTGCAGATAAACAATAAATATCTTCTTTTAGTACAGTTGTGTTCTGTGCTCTACTTGCTGAATCTGGTAAGTATATATGTATATTTCACCCCTTGGGTTGGTGTCACTTTGGCATCTTGTGAAACTCTAGTTTTGGTGGCACAGAGGCATTTGGGATTTCTCCAGGCACCCCTTCCCTGACTGATACTTAGGCTGTCTATTAAGTCAGACCACTGCAAATACACCCTCCCCTTCTGGTAAAGTCCAGCTGCAGCCAATTATAGGTGATGCACTAACTTCAGAAAGAAACCTAATTTCACTTTCAACCCCATGGTACTTTTTCTGGCAGCACAACATGGAAAGAAACACAGTTGATTGTGGATCCAGAGGCCTGTGATTTATCTCAGCTTTGTCCCCGACCTGTTGTGTGACCTTGGGTAGGTCATTGCACCTTTTGGGCCCTGGCTCTTTTGGTCTGAAGGTCAAGGCATTGACTTGAGTAAGGTGGCCCGCAAGGCCCTTTCCAGCTCTAAAACCCAAGGAATCCTTGAAAAGTTGGCAGTTTAGATGGTCTTGATTTAAAAAGCTAGAATTTTTCCATCTGGAGGGGAACTTAGTCATGATTAAGAAAAAAAGATGGATTATATTCACGTCCTAAATGCTTACAAACATGATTGACTATAAGAAAGAAAATCCCCAAACTCTTAGGGAAACATTACATTTTATAGTGTATCCTCTTTTTCGTTGAAGAAACATTTGCAATCTGTTTAGGGGTGAGCAGTGTCTGAATCATTACCAGGACTCTGCTCCAAAGGCAGGAACTTTCTCCTGCTGAAAAATGCCTGGAAAAGATAGCCGCTGCTCCTGGGCAGCTTTGCAAATGGATCCTGCAAATGAGAGGCTGAGGCCGAGGGCATGTGACACAATAAAAACCACAGAGACAGTGAAGGCTTCCTCATGCCTAGGGCTTACTTTGTTCCCAGGCCCCCTTTCTGGGCACTTTCCTTGATCCGGGTCCCACAGCAGCCACCAGACCATCATCTGTGTCACGCCAGCCTAGATTTCTTTCTTTCTCCTTTTTGGGAAGGGGAGTTGGATTGCAGGATCAGGGAAGTGAGGAGTGATTGATCTTCTAAGGTTGTAGAAGAGAGGTGAAGGGTGATCTTTGTTTTAGAGATGAGGAAACAGGCTCAGAGACGTTACTGGATTTTCTTTTTTAAATTTCCCTGAACTCTTCTCCTTTTTTTTTTTTTAATTTTTTACTGTACTTTAAGTTCTAGGGTACATGTGCACAACGTGCAGGTTTGTTACATATGTATACATGTGCCATGCTGGTGTGCTGCACCCATTAACTAGTCATTTACATTAGGTATATCTCCTAATGTTATCCCGCCTTGCTCCCCTCACCCGACGACAGGCCCCAGTGTGTGATGCTCTCCACCCTGTGTCCAGGTGTTCTCATTGTCCAATTCCCACCCATGAGTGAGAACATGCAGTGTTTGGTTTTCTGTTCTTGTGATAGTTTGCTAAGAGGGATGGTTTCTGGCTGCATCCATGTCCCTACAAAGGTCATGAACTCATCCTTTTTTATGGTTGCATAGTATTCCACGATGTATATGTGCCACATTTTCTTTCTTTCTTTTATGTGCCACATTTTCTTAATCCAGTCTGTCATCGATGGACATTTGGGTTGGTTCCAAGTCTTTGCTTTTGTGAATAGTGCCACAATAAACATATGTGTGCATGTGTCTTTATAGCAGCATGATTTATAATCCTTTGGGTATATACCCAGTAATGGGATGGCTGGGTCAAATGGTATTTCTAGT
>NW_012122376.1:5468818-5474591 GCF_000951035.1 Colobus angolensis palliatus | reverse complement strand
AATCTCCTGGTGTGCCATTTGCTAAGACCCTTGGAAAAGCGCAGTATTAGGGTGGGAATGACCTGATTTTCCAGGTGCTGTGTGTCACGGTTTCCCTTGGCTAGGAAAGGGAATTTACTTACCCCTTGCGCTTCCCGGGTGAGGAGATGCCTTGCCCCGCTTCGGCTCTCGCTCGGTGGGCTGCACCCACTGTCCTGCACCCACTTTCCGACACACCCCAGTGAGATGAACCTGGTACTTCAGTTGGAAATGCAGAAATCACCCATATTCTGTGTCACTCACGCTGGGAGCTGTAGCCTGGAGCTGTTCCTATTCGACCATCTTGGAACCACTCAAGTTACTGGATTTTCTTGTCCTCCTACTCACCAGCAGCAAAGCTGATGTTAGAAGCCAAGACTCTGGCTCTGAAACTCTCCCCATGTATCTTCAGACTGGCCACAGAAAAGGGAAAATTCAAATAATCTTCCTGATGTTGACAGACTATCAGAAATGAAGATCTGTAAAGTCAAGAGCTTTTGCCTTGCTAACCAGCTCCTGGAGGCAAAAGCCTATTTGTTTTTCACACACATGTTGAATTTCATGAATCAGACCTCAAACACTTCTTTCAGGTAGTGGACTCTCTGGTTGAAGGTAGAAAGCTGTAATTAAGCATGATCAACCTAATTAATCACAACAGAAATAGAGCATGCTAGGATGTCTCCCCAGCTGTGTCCCCCTTGGCTGCTTGATGATAATGTGTGACATACTTGCATTTATGGGCATGCAGGTTTAATGTGTCAAAACTGTGCATCTCTTGGGGGATGGATTGCCTCATTCTTGAGGACTTGGTTAGTATAAATAAAGCCAAGTCTTTCATTTTTGAGGAGGTAATGGAACCTAAGAATAGAGAGCATGAGACCAAGACCTAAGTTCAGATCTTCCCTCAGACCCTTGAGCCTCTCCCCTTAAAGCTGCTGTTTCCACCCCTAGGCAGGGCCTTTGTACAGGCCAGACCCTCTGTCTGGAAGGTTCTCAGCAGATGTGCTCTTAGCGGACATTAAGGGGTTCATGGAATGGAAGGGGAATGACCTGGACTGAGCAGGGCATAATCTCCAGCCCTGGTTGCATGATCTGGATTTCCTTCCTTCTCCTCAATGGAAAGGGGAGCTGACCTGGGTGATCAGGGGGGCAATACTTACTGACCTTGAAAGCTGCAGGGGCCCAAGCTCGAGGGGATTGATGATGAAGGAGGCAAGACTTGCTCAGAACAAGCTCTCTGCCAAGAGGAGGAGGTATAGGAACGCAGCTAGGGGAGGGGAGATGACAGGGGTGCTTGGAAACTTCCCAAGAGCATTCTAAGGTCACAAATTTTACACAGGATTTTTTTTTTTTTGTCTACACAATGGTAAGAGTGTAACTCCTTGCTCTGAATTATAAAAATTAGTCTGGATTCTTCTATCTGATGTTTTATACACCTCTTTTAGATGACCCAATTGCCATGTAATCTGAAAATAAGATTTGATTTAACAAAAATAATCAAATTGAATCCAAAGTAATCATGCCTGATATTGAGGGTCAGTACTGCTAAGTTGCTTCATAAGACGCATCTCATTTACTTCTCACTACATCTCTGTAAGGCCCAGAGTGCTACACCCATTTTACAGGTGACAGAATTATGGCTCAGAGGCTCGAATAACTTGCCTGAGTTTACTACTTACACAGCCAGGTAAGTCGTAAAGCCAGGTTTTATGCCCAGGTCTGTTTTGTTTGAAACCCAGGCTCTTTATACTGTAATAAACCCCTTCAAAAAGTTGAGACCGAACGAATTTGCTTTGAGAAAATATGCAGGGCTCTGCCTGGGGCAGA
This sequence comes from Colobus angolensis palliatus, assembly GCF_000951035.1. Classification (NCBI taxonomy): domain Eukaryota; kingdom Metazoa; phylum Chordata; class Mammalia; order Primates; family Cercopithecidae; genus Colobus; species Colobus angolensis. Next base: position 5,472,746 of record NW_012122376.1, on the reverse strand, counting down.
CTCTGTAAGAATCACCATTACAGAATGCTTGGAAGAGTTAAGATTTTGCATTTGACTTTTAATTTTTAAATTTTCATTGAAAATTTAAATTGTCATGCCAAAGCTTGGAAGGTTTCATCCATGGTGGTGGATTCTTCACATTCTCATCTAAAAGCCAGGTAGACTTGGAGAAAGCATCTCATCCCATCAGGACTCCCCTTTCCCTGGGGTATGTAAGCTGCAAGGGATCTCAGGCCCCTAGATTCATCTTGTCCTGCCAGGGCGTGGGGGTCCCAACTTCTAGCCCAAGGGCACCCTTTGAACATCAAATTCTTCCTGAGATGATAGCTTTCGTTTAGTCTCCAGACTCCATGAGTGTAAGGGTTCTTGAGCCCTGCTGACAAGAACTCTGCTGTTGTCCCTTCTCCACTAGGAATCCTGGGAGTCCAGTCTCTCTAAGACCCCAGAGGTGGGACTGGTTTGGGGGCCTTGGATGCCATCCCTAAATTCACTAAGGCAAGAGTGGGCAGGTCTGTTAGAAGCTAGACCCCCAGGCTTGTGGGCTTGTTGTGATACCTCATAGATAGGAGCACATGAGTCAACTAAGAAGGAGCTTCCACTCCTGAGTCCTGTAGACTTGGGAGCTCGTCCTAACACACAGAAGGACTTTTGTTTGCTGCATTGTCTTGTTGACTCCTCCTTGTTAAGTGGAAGAGTCAAGAGTATCCTCCAATTATTGGCTCTTGAAGGCCTCGACAGGTGCTATGAGAGGCGTCTAGGCTGCCCTTTCCCACAGTTAAGCCCAGTGTCCATATTTTAGGTGGGATGATGAGGGATAGGCATGTCCAAGAGGAAATGAAGGGAAGGTAAAGAGTCTGAATACCTAGAAATACCAAGGGTGTTGAGATGGAAGAAGATTTGGGGAAGTTAAGTAAGCACAATTATTTGTTTCAAGTACACGAAGGAATGCTCTTGGAAGGGAGGGTTGATTTGCTTAATGACTATAGAAAGCTGAACTACAACCAAATGGTAGACCAGATGAGCCTTGAGCTATCTCCCAAGATAGAGATTCTATGACTTTCTATGTGCAAGTTTCCCTTCTTACCCTTTAATTACTCTGATTTCCTTCTTATGACTTTCCTGTCCCATAGGGACAAAAATGGATCCTCATACTCTAATGTTTGTATTAAAAATAAAATAACCAGAGATACTATTATAACTGGCACAGGAGCTACAAGACAGCACAATTCAGTTGCCTCATTTTCCTAATAATGAATAAAATCACACCAGCAATTTCCCGTTGAATACATTTGTCAATCAAAGACCCAACACTTAGAGAGATCTCCCATAGTGTCCTCCAGGTACTATCTGTAAGTGAGAGGAAGCACACTTCTCGGCATTGTTATAACTGGAGCAAATAGGCTGAGAGCTTGTTTAATTTTTTGAAAGAGGGTTCTCCAGCTTTTGGCTGGTCTAATGAAAACTGGTCTGTGTCTACTTTGGCTGAATTCTTTGCACAATGACACTGTGCCCAGTTCTATAATTTCTGCTAATTGCCACTTGAACAAAAGCCACATTGTATAGCTTCTTGGCTGCTCTGCAGTCTCAGAGTGGAACTGGCCAGAATGTCTAAAGCATCCTCATCATGAAACCTTCCCCAGCACTGCCTGTATTTATCTACATTGCAGAGGCTGAAATTGTATTTTCAAACTGGGTCTGAGTGTGTTCCATAAAAGAAGAATTTAAGCAGAGGTCATGAGTCAGCAACTCAAATATTTGCATGCTGATGGCATCATCTTTTAACAGTTTTGCAGAGTAAGAATTATAGGGACTTAATAAGTGAAACCAGCTGGGCGTGGTGGTGCAAGCCTGTAATCCTAGCACTTTGGGAGGCCAAGGTAGGTGGATCACCAGAGGTCGGGAGTTCAAGACCAGCCTGACTAACATGGAGAAACCCTGTCTCTACTAAAAATACACAATTAGCTGGGTGTGGTGGTGCTTACCTGTAATCACAGCTACTTGGCAGGAAAATCACTTGAACCTAGTGGCAGAGGTTTGGGTGAGCCGAGATTGTGCCATTACACTCTAGCCTGGGCAACAAGAGTGAAACTCTGTCTAAAAAAAAAAAAAAAAAAGTGAAACCTTCAGGAATTTCTGCTTCCCCCAGTTACCTGAATGTTTTGAAATGACCTCATTTGCTTTAGGAACTGAAGAGATTATGCTGGAGTTGGAAGCGTTTTGAGATGGTCTCAGGCAAAACAGTGAAGTTAGAGGGATCTGGCATGAATCTCCTGAACAACCTTGATTTGTTAGAGTTTTCGTGAATGTTTGCCCTCTTCCTAGGAGCCCCCTAAGTGGGTTCAGACGATTGTGCATACTGGGAGAACCTTTCAAGCTTGAGGTCTCATAAACACAGAGACATGGAATTGTAAGGTTGTGAAGAGATCTTGAGGTCGTTTAAGTCCAGTCTCTCAAATACACATTTTGAAAACCTAATTTTAACATCCTCAGACTAAATCAGAAGTTGGTCACGTTTGAGGATCTGATAAGAACTATGAAAACTGCTCACAGTATGCAGTGCGGTAAGAACAGTCTTTTCAACAAATGGTATTGGAACAACTTGATACCTATATGGATAAAATGAACTATGACCCTGACCTCATATCACACACAAATATTAACTCAAAATGGATCATATACCTAGAAGTAAAAGTTAAAAAAATAAAAATTCTAGATAAATTAGTAAAAAAAAATCTTTGTAATTTGAGGGTAGACAACATTTCTTAGGCCACACACACACATGCACACACACAAATCAAACCCATAAATATAACATATATTTTATGTCATTATATGTTTTTATATATGTAAAATCTTAGATAAAAGTTTTCATAGACAAAGTTTTCATTTATAATTACAAAGTTCTCGGGGGGTAGGGGGGTGCCAAGATGGCCGAATAGGAACAACTCCAGCCTCCAGCTCCCAGCATGAGCAACACAGAAGACGGGTGATTTCTGCATTTCCAACTGAGCCTCTGCTGCTGATACCCAGGCAAACAGGGTCTGGAGTGGACCTCAAGCAAACTCCAACAGACCTGCAGCTGAGGGTCCTGACTGATAGTAGGAAAACTAACAAACAGAAAGGACATCCATACCAAAACCCCATCTGTACCTCACCATCATCAAAGACCAAAGGTAGATAAAACCACAAAGATGGGGAAAAGGCAGTGCAGAAAAGCTGAAAACTCAAAAAATCAGAGTGCCTCTCCCCCTCCAAAGGAATGCAGCTCCTTGCCAGCAACGGAACAAAGCTGGATGGAGAATGACTTTGATGAGTTGAGAGAAGAAGGCTTCAGTCGATCAAACTTCTCAGAGCTAAAGGAGGAAATACAAACCCAGCACAAAGAAACTTGAAAAAGATTTGACAAATGGATAACTAGAATAACCAATATAGAGAAGTCCATAAAGGACCCGATAGAGATGAAAACCATGACACGAGAACTACGTGACAAATGCACAAGCTTCAGTAACTGACTCGATCAACTGGAAGAAAGAGTATCAGTGATTGAAGATCAAATGAATGAAATGAAGTGAGAAAAGGAGTTTAGAGAAAAAAGAGTAAAAAGAAATGAACAAATCCTCCAAGAAATATGGCACTATGTGAAAAGACCAAATCTACGTCTGATTGGTGTACCTGAAAGTGATGAGGAAAATGGAACCAAGTTGGAAAACACTCTGCAGGATATTATCCAGGAGAACTTCTCCAACCTAGCAAGGCAGGCCAACATTCAAATTCAGGAAATACGGAGAACACCACAAAGATACTCCTTGAGAAGAGCAACTCCAAGACACATAATTGTCAGAGTCACCAAAGTTGAAACGAAGGAAAAAATGTTAAGGGCAGCCAGAGAGAAAGGTCGGGTTACCCACAAAGGGAAGCCCACAGCGGA
>NW_012122376.1:5467277-5467693 GCF_000951035.1 Colobus angolensis palliatus | reverse complement strand
GCACTAAATGCCCACAAGAGAAAGCAGGAAAGATTTAAAATTGACACCCTAACATCACAATTAAAAGAACTAGAGAAGCAAGAGAAAACACATTCAAAAGCTAGCAGAAGGCAAGAAATAACTGAGATCAGAGCAGAACTGAAGGAGATCGAGACACAAAATCCCTTCAAAAACTCAATGAATCCCAGAGCTGGTTTTTTGAAGAGATAACAAAATTGATAGACTGCTAGCAAGACTAATAAAGAAGAAAAGAGAGAAGAATCAAATAGATGCAATAAAAACTGATAAAGGGGATATCACCACTGACCCCACAGAAATACAAACTACCATCAGAGAACACTACAAACACCTCTACGCAAATAAACTAGAAAACCTAGAAGAAATGTATAAATTCCTGGATACATACACTCTCCCAA
>NW_012122376.1:5455372-5462747 GCF_000951035.1 Colobus angolensis palliatus | reverse complement strand
GTCAGGAAACAACAGGTGCTGGAGAAGATGTGGAGAAATAGGAACACTTTTACACTGTTGGTGGGACTGTAAACTAGTTCAACCATTGTGGAAGACAGTGTGGCGATTCCTCAAGGGTGTAGAACTAGAAACACCATTTGACCCAGCCATCCCATTACTGGGTATATACCCAAAGGATTATAGATCATGCCGCTTTAAAGACACATGCACATGTATGTTTATTGCAGCACTATTCACAATAACAAAGACTTGGAACCAATCCAAATGTCCATCAATGACAGGCTGGATTAAGAGAATGTGGCACATATACATTGTGGAATACTATGCAGCCATAAAAAAGGATGAGTTCATGTCTTTTGCAGGGACATGGATGCAGCTAGAAACCATCATTCTCAGCAAACTGTGGCAAGAACAGAAAACCAAATACCTCATGTTCTCACTCATAGGTGGGAATTGAACAATGGGATCACTTGGACACAGGAATGGAAACATCACACACTGGGGCCTGTTGTGGGGTGGGGGAAGAGGGGAAGGATAACATTAGGATATATACCTAATGTAAATAACTAGTTAATGGGTGCAGCACACCACCATGGCACATGTATACATATGTAACAAACCTGCATGTTGTGCACATGTACCCTAGAACATAAAGTAGAAAAAAAAAAAAAGAAAGAAAGGAACAACTCCGCTACTATTTGTTAGACTATAAGGGACTAAGAAAAATTATGGCTAAAATTTTGTTTAAAACATTGTAATTATTTTGAAACATGGTAAAATAACAAATAAGCCTTTTAATGAGTTTTAAAAAAGAATTACAAAGTTCTGTTACAACTCAATAGTAAAATAACTTAATTTTTTAAATGCTTGAAAAGATGTTTGACAAAAGAAGATACATAAAGGACCAATAAGTGTATGAGAAGATGCTCAACATCATCAGTCACCATGGAAAACCAAATTAAAATTACAATGATACTCTACTCATGCACTAGAGTGGCTAAAATTAAAAAAATGATGATATGAAGTATTGGTGAGGATGTGTAAGCAACTGGAACTCTCACACATTGCTCGTGGGAGTGAAAAATTGTGTAACCACTTTATACAGCCTGGCAATTTCTGCTAAAGTTAAAGAGATTTACTATCTGAATCCAAATTCCACTCCTAGGTATTTACGCAAAGGAAATGAAAACACATGCCCGCAGGAAGGCCGGTACAAGAATATTTATAAAAGCTTTATTGGTAGTAACCTCAAATATCCATTGAAGGTGAATAGATAAACAAATTGTGCTGTAGCCACACACAGGAATACTGTTAAGCGACAAAAAGGCATGATACGTGCAACATGGATGATGCTGAACAAAAGAAGCCAGACCCAAAAGAGTGTGATTCCAGTTAAAGGAAATCCTAGAATAGGCAAAACTAATCGATATGATGGAGAGATCAGTTGTTTCCTGGGGTAAGGGGTTGCTGTGGGGACTAACTGCAAAGTGACATGAGCACATTTTTGAAGTGATGAAAATGTTCCATATTTTGATTTTGGTGGTGGTTATATGACTGTGTATATTTATAAAAGTTTCTTCAATGCTACACTTATTAGGGCTGTATTTTATTATATATATGTAAATTATACCTTGATAAAGATGCAAAAAACCCTTAAGTTTACCGTATCTCATTTCCTCTGGGCTCTTGTGCTAGGACAGTGTGGAGAATGGTTAATTTAATTTAGTCAATGAATCCCTTTACATGAGACTAAAAAGACCACGAAGTGTAGAGTTTCAGGAGCATTCTCTGGCTCTGCAGGAACTGGTTTTGCTGTTAGGGTGAGCACACAGTCTTGGTTTGCCTTGGTTTGCCATCCCATTTTGCACCAGGTCCTCCGGGTATGAGCTCATGGGCTGCTACAAAGTTCTGGACACCCTCTTTCAGATATCCAGAACTCCTGTTCCTCCCTGACAGCAAAGTTTCCTGAGTGCTGATCGCAGGCTAGGTATGCATGTGCTAAGGCCTTACATAATTTAAAATTAGTCCTCAACTCAGTCCTCTGAGATAGTATGGTACCCTCTTTTTATAGATAAAAACATTTTGAAATTTAGAGAGGCTACAGTTGTGTGTGCAAGTGTACTCCCTGATGCTCAGGACAGAACTATTCTGCCTTTATTTAGTATTTAGACAGAAATGCACTCCAATTTGCTACAATCACAAGAGGTTTTTTTGTTTGTTTAGAAAAAGAAAAAGATCTGGCCCAAGATAACAATAACTATAACATCATGATGATTCTGGGTATAACTCCTGAGGGTAAACCCTGATCCACAAGGCTCCCTTGGGGTTAGGAGTTCAGTGATGCAGCATGCTGGGCTGCAGGGGCCCAAGGAGGGAGGAGGATGAATTTGGGGCCATGTAAGACACTGGATCAAAGACTTGAGGCATGATAGATAAAGCAAGGATTTGAAGGTCATCTGGCAGTCTGCTGCTGAAACTAGAAATGGGGAATCTCAGCTGGGCACAATGGCTCACACCTGTAATCTCAGCACTTTGGGAGGCCAAGGCGGGTGGATCACCTGCGGTCAAGAGTTCAAGACCAGGCTGGCCAACATGGCAAAACACTGTCTCTACTTTAAAAAAAAAAAACAATTAGCTGCATGTGGTGGCAGGTGCCTATAATCCCAGCTACTTGGGAGACGTGCAAGAGAATTGCTTGAACCTGGGAGGCGGAGGTTGCAGTGAGCTGAGATCACGTCACTGCACTCCAGCCTGGATGATGAAGCGAGACTGTCTCAAAAAAAAAAAAAAAGGAAATCTCGGGAATCTCAGGGTGTTTCTTTTCCTTTTGTAAAGGTTTTGCCTAATTTTGTGTGTGTGTTTGTTTTCCAGTATGTTTGCCTTTTCCTAGCTGGGCTTCCACCTTTATTCCCTGTTCTGTGACTCTCCATCCAAAATGATCTGAACCATCTACTGAAATGCCTGCAGTACCCGTGCAGGAGACCTTGGTCTTGCTGACAGTTTTTTGTTAATTAAGTAGTTAATTAGTAAATTATTTTTTAAAGTATTATTTTAGGTTTGGGGTACAAGTACAGGTTTATTAAACAGGTCAACTGTGTGTCGCGGTGGTTTGGTGTACAGATTGTTTCATCAGCCAGGTAATTAGCAGAGTATTTGATAGGTCATTTTTTGATCCTCACTCTTCTCCCACCCTCCAACCTCAGGTAGGCCCTGGTGTCAGTTGTTCCCTTCTTTGTGTCCGTATGTACTCAATACTTAGCTCCCACTAAGTGAGAACATGTGGTATTTTGTTTTCTGTTCGTGTGCTACTTTCCTTACAACAATGGCCTCCAATTCCATTCGTGTTGCTGCTGAGGACATGAGCTCATTCTCTTTTATGGCTGTGTAGTACTCCATGGTGTATATGTACCACATTTTCTTTATTCAGTCTATCATTAATGGGCATTTAGGTTGATTCCATGACTTTGCTATTGTGAATAGTGCTGTGATTAACATACACATGCATGTGTCTTTATGATAGAACAATCTATATTCCTTTGGGTATATACCGAGTAATCGAAATTAAACAACCTGCTCCTGAATGACTTTTCGGTAAATCATGAAATTAAGGCAGAAATCAAGAAATTCTTTGAAACTAATGAAGACAAAGATACAACATACCAGAATCTCTGGGACACAGCTAGGGCAGTGTTAGTGGTGATGTTTATAACACTAAACTCCCACATCAAAAAGAAAGGTCTCAAATTAATATCACAACTGAACAAACTAGAGAAATAAGAGCAAACCAATCCCAAAACTAGCAGAAGAAAAGAAATAACCAAAATTAGAGGTGCACTGAAGGACACTGAGACATGAGAAATCATACAAAAGATCAACAAATTCAGGAGTTTGTCATTTTTAAAAAATAATGAGATGGATTGACTGCTGGCTAGAATAATGAAGAAAAAGAGAAGATCTGAATAAACACAATCAGAAATGACAAAGGAGGACATTACCACTGACCCCACAGAAATAGAAAAGACCCTGAAAGACTACTATGAATACCTATATGCACATAAGCTAGAAAACCTAGAAGAAATGGGTAAACTCCTGGAAACATACAACCCGCCAAGATTGAACCAGGAAGAAATTGAATCCTTGAATAGACCGTATTAGTTTGTTTTCACACTGCTGATAAAGACGTACATGAAACTGGGAACAAAAAGAGGTTTAATTGGACTTACAGTTCCACATGGCTGGGGAGGCTTCAGAATCATGGTGGGAGGTGAAAGGCACTTCTGACATGGCAGTGGCAAGAGAAGAATGAGGAAGAAACAAAAGCAGAACCCCCGATGAACCCATCAGATCTTGTGAGACTTATTCACTATCACAAGAATAGCATGGGAAAGACTGACCCCCAAGATTCAATTACCTCCCGCAGGTCCCTCCCATGACATGTGAGAGTTCTGGGATATACAATTTAAGTTGAGATTAGGGTGGGGACACAGCCATGCCATATCATTCCACCCTTCATGTCCTCACATTTCAAAACCAATCATGCCTTCCCATTAGTCCCCCAGAGTCTTAACTCATTTCAGCATTAACTCAAAGTCTATAGTCCAAAGTTTCATCTGAGACAAGGCAAGTCCCTTCTGCCTATGAGCCTGTAAAATCGAAAGCAAGCTACTTGCTTCCTAGGTACAATGCAGTTACAGGTATTGGGTAAATACAACCATTCCATATGGGAGAAATTGGCCAGAACAAAGGGGTTACAGGGCCCATGCAAGTCTGAAATCCAGCAGGGCAAAATTTAAAGCTCTAAAATGATCTCCTTTGACTCTAGGTCTCACATCCAGGTGATGCTGATGCAAGAGGTAGATTCCCATGATCTTGGGCAGCTCCACCCCTGTGACTTTGCAGGGTACAGCCTCCCTCCTGGCTGCTTTCATGGGCTGGCATTGAGTGTCTGCGGCTACCACTCTGGGGTCTGGAGGACAGCAATGACCCTCTTCTCCCAGCTCCACTAGGTAGTGCCCCAGTAGGAACTCTGTGTGGGGGCTCTGACCCCACCTTTCCCTTCTGCACTGCCCTAGCAGATGTTCTCCATGAGGGCCCCACCCCTGCAGCAAACTTTTGGCTGGGCATCCAGGCATTTCCATACATCTTCTGAAATCTAGTGGAGGTTCCCAAACCTCAATTCTTGACTTCTGTGCACCCACAGGCTCAACACCACATGGAAGCTGCCAAGGCTTGGGGCTTCCATCCTCCAAAGCCACAGCCTGAGCTCTATGTTGGCCCCTTTCAGCCACAGCTGAAGTAGCTGGGACACAGGGCCCCAAGTTCCTAGGCTGCACACAGCAGGGGCACTCTGGGCCTGGCCCACAAAACCACTTTTTCCTCCTGGGCCTCTAGGCCTGTGATGGGAAGGGCTGCTGTGAAGGTTTCTGACTGGCCTGGAGACATTTTCCCCATGGTCTGGGGGATTAACATTGGAGCTCCATGCTATGCAAATTTCTGCAGCCAGCTTGAATTTCTCCCCCCCAAAATTGTTTTTTCTTTTCTACTGCATCATCAGGCTACAAATTTTCTGAACTTTTATGCTCTGTTTCCCTTTTAAAATAGAATGCTTTTAACAGCACCCATGTCACCTTTTACATGCTTTGCTACTTAGAAATTTCTTCCACCAGATAACTCTAAATCATCTCTCTCAAATTCAAAGTTCCACAAATTTATGGCAGGGGCCAAATGCTGCCTGTCTCTTTGTTAAAACTAACAAGAGTCACCTTTGCTCCAGTTCCCAACAAGCTCTTCATCTCCATCTGAAACCACCTCAGCCTGGACCTTATTGTTCGTATCACTATCAGCATTTTTGTCAAAGTCATTCAACAAGTCTGTAGGAGGTTCCAAACTTTCCCACATTTTCCTGTCTTCTTCTGAGCCCTCCGAATTGTTCCTATCTCTGCCTGTTATCCAGTTCCAAAGTCGCTTCCACATTTTCAGGTATCTTTACAGCAACGTCCCACTCTATTGGTACCAATTTACTGTATTAGTCTTTCTTCATGCTGCTGATAAAGACATACCTGAGACTGGAAACAGAAAGAGGTTTAATTGGATTTACAGTTCCACATGGCTGGGGAGGCTTCAGAATCGTGGCGGGAGGCGAAAGGCACTTCTTACATGGTGGTGGCAAGAGAAAAATAAGGAAGAAACAAGAGCAGAAACCCCTGATAATCCCATCAGATCTCATGAGACTTACTATCATGCAAATAGCATGGGAAAGATTGGCCCCCATGATTCAATGACCTCCCCCAGGTCCCTCCGTCAACACATGAGAATTCCAGGAGATACAATTCAAGTTGAGATTTGGGTGGGGACACAGCCAAACCATTTTGTAGACCAATAATGAGTTCTGAAATTGAATCAATAATGAAACGTCTACCAACCAGAAAAGGTCCAGGACCCAACAGATTCACAGCCGAATTCTACCAGATGTATAAAAAGAGCTGTTACCATTCCTACTGAAACTATTCCAAAAAAATGAGGAGGAGGGACTCCCCTCTAACTCATTCTACGAGCCAAGCATCATCTAATACCAAAACCTAACAAAGACACAACCCAAAAAGAAAACTTGCTGACAGTTTCACTGCATTCCACAGCATTGCGTTTCCCTCCTAGTGGGAGAACAATTTCCCCTTTGGGATGGAAATTCTGTGTTCTGATGGAAGACAGAAAAGGCAACCTGTTTGTTCAGCTCTGGTGAGAACACTTAGTTTCAGATGCCTGGGCTTGCTGGACAGATGCACACATACTGCAAATGGCTCCCAGCCTAATGACCCTGCCAGGGTCTCCTACAGACTGGAGATAAGAGTTGATTTTAGAGATTCCTGGAAACAGGTGCACATGGTAAGGAAGATACTCTCTTTTCATCCTTCTCTTGAATTTTCTAATCAAGTTGAGGAAAAAGGCTCAGTTTGTGCTAGCATGTCTTTAACACCTTTCTAACATTTCTTAACACCATTTTGTTTGTTTCTGTTTTTAAGCACAGGGAGGAGGCCTCAGGTCAGAGTGCTCCTGCTCCTGGGGTAGCCCATCCAGCTGGCAGTTTTAGTTTTCTTTGTACAGCTACTTTATGGTTAATAAAGCCACTTTGCAAAATTATAAAGTTTCTAAAGAAACTATGAAAATAGCATCACTGTATTAGAAAAATGAAAACAATAGAGGCTGAGGCAGAAGAACTGCTTGGACCTGGGAGGTGGAGGTTGCAGTGAGCCGAGATCGCACCTCTGTACTCCAGCCTGGGCCACAGAGCAAGGCCCTGTCTCAAAAAAATAAAATAACATAAAATAAAATAAAAATAAAAGTGGGGCGATGTCAATTAAAGTGTCTAGCCCAGCAT